>NC_083760.1:87935105-87950105 GCF_963514075.1 Conger conger | reverse complement strand
TGTGTGTGTTTCTGTGTGTGAGTGTGTGTGTGAGTGTGTGTGTGCAGTGTGTTTAAGGCCTCTCTCTCTCTCACACAGAGGAGGACATGTCTAACGTGCAGATCGTGTGTGCGTGGTGTGTGTGTGCGTGTGTGTGTGCCGTGTGTTTAAGGCCTCCCTCTCTCTCTCTCTCACACAGAGGAGGACATGTCTAACACGCGGATCGTGTGTGCGTGTGTGTGTGAGTGTGTGTGTGCGTGTGTGTGTGTGCAGTGTATTTAAGGTCTCTCTCTCTCTCTCACACAGAGGAGGACATGTGTAACGTGCAGATCGTGTGTGCGTGTGTGTGTGTGTGTGTGTGTGTGTGTGCCGTGTGTTTAAGGCCTCTCTCTCTCTCTCACACAGAGGAGGACATGTCTAACGTGCAGATCGTGTGCGTGGTGTGTGTGTGCGTGTGTGCGTGTGCGTGTGTTTAAGGCCTCTCTCTCTCTCTCACACAGAGGAGGACATGTCTAACGTGCAGATCGTGTGCGTGGTGTGTGTGTGCGTGTGTGCGTGTGCGTGTGTTTAAGGCCTCTCTCTCTCTCACACACAGAGGAGGACATGTCTAACGTGCAGATCGTGTGTGCGTGTGTGTGTGCAGTGTGTTTAAGGCCACTCTCTCTCTCTCACACAGAGGAGGACATGTCTAACGTGCAGATTGTGTGTGCAGTGTGTGAGTGAGTGTGTGAGCGTGTGTGCGTGTGTGTAAGGCCTCTCTCTCTCTCTCACACAGAGGAGGACATGTCTAACGTGCAGATCGTGTGCGCGTGGTGTCAGAAGGTGGGGGTGAAGAGGTACTCCCTCAGCATGGGCAGTGAGCTGAAGAGTTTCTGCAGCGAGAAGTGCTTCGCCGCCTGCCGCCGGGCCTACTTCAAACGCAACAAGGTAAGCCAATCGGGCGCTGCGGAACAGGCCATGTGACCGCTCTGGTGACATCACTTCCTCTGGACGCATCACTTCCTCCTCCGCATTACAGAGCGCAGCTGATGTGATTTCTTTTTGCTTTTTTTTCCCTTTTTTTGTGAAAAACTGTAAGAAATGTTTCTATATGACTTGTTTTTTTTTAATTGATTTTTATTTTAATAACAAGGCTTGCACCCACTTTGGAGGTTTCTCTTGGAAAGAAATGACAACATGTATTTTCCAAATTTGACTTATGAATGAGAGATTTACCGACTGCCTATTTCCACACAATCACAGTTAATGTAACGGATGCTACATTCACCGCGCCGATTGCTGCCACGCGGTAAAAGGGCCCAAATTTCGACAGTTAAACAGTCTGTTCTCATGCACCGAAAGTCACTTAAAGGGGAAGTGAAGTCTGTATTTTCTGCTTTTCTTTCCGTTCGTACCTAAGCTTGGATATATCCGCCATTACCCTGTGAGTATAACGGCGTTTAAGCTCTTCCTTTCTCCTTGTCTGTCTGAGATTAATTTCCCCATCAAAACATGTCACAATCGGGCTCCATGGCGCTGTACGTTTCCGCCGGCGGCCGGAGGGACAGAAGCACGCACGCACGCGATGTCTGTTGTGAATTATCTCCTGGGATAATTTGGATGGGCGGGCGGTCGCCCAACCCCACCCCACCCCCACCCCCCACACTTGTCTGTTTGACCCTGGTCTGGCATAGCATGAGGAACCAGACTATGCTCCACATTTCACTCATTCAGGGGGGGGGAACCGCAGAGAGGTCCGGTGTTTTTGGAGGTTTTCTCCTGCGCCGGGTTAGCAATGTAGCGCACCTGCTGCCTCCATGACACATTCTCTCCATACTCCTGTCCCGCAACCAATCAAATCATCGTACGGGCCGGGGTCATTTAAACTGCAGTACAGTCGACCATACTGTAGCATAGCATAGATGAGCATAGCATAGTATAGCATAGCATAGCACAGAATAGCACAGCATAGCCAACCATAGCATGGCATAGCATAGCATAGCATAACATAATATACCATATCATAGCATAGCATAGCATTGCAAAGTATACCATAGCATGGCATAGTACAACTGAGCATAGCATAGCATAGCATAGCCAAGCATAGCATAGTGTGGCGTGCATAACAAAGTCCGTAGTTTTCATCTTATTGATGAGGGTGCAACGAAAGCCAATAATGGTATCATGGCAATTTAGGGACATAAAGGCTTGAGTTTGCATGACCTGGCCAGAAGAACAACCCATTGACTGCATCACAGAGTCCGAAGAACAAGAGCAGTTTGTTTTCACTTGCTTAACAAAATATTCTGAATTCCCTCAGTACACGATCCCTTTGAACTGACCAAAGTAAGTTACACGTGTAAAAACAGATTTGAAAAAAGTGGTTACTCTTGTTCTTTTGGGTCTTGTCGTGCTGTTCCTGCAGTAAAATGCCCGCCTGTGTGCAACACGCTGGCCTGCACTGCTCATTCCTCGCTGAATTATCACCTTCACTTTATCACTTATAAACCAATGACACGACTGGTCTGTGCTGTCAGGGATAATCGGCTCACGGTCCTCGAGGGGGCAGAGAACTGCTGCTTTTTTACAGCCCTCTCTTTACCTGGGACTCAGGTGTGAAGGCAGGTCCGGCCACTCTGTAGCGCTAATTAGCTGGGAGAGAAGGAAACCAGGCCTGGATTTGGATTCAAGGGCCAAGGTTGACGATCCCTGCTAAACATAGTACTGTACTATACCGTACATGCTAAAGGCTACTATACTAAACTATGGAATGGTTTCTAAGCCTAGTCTTTGACTAAAAAAACGTTTATTCTTCATTGAATTTTTCACGTAGTCTTAGACTTGGCTTAACCCATGTCTGGGGAACTGGCCCAATACGTTTGCACTGGGGAGAAGAGTGACTGGATATTTCAATGCGGGCTATTTCGCTGTCTAATACAAGTAATGGAAGAGGCTGCGTGTGGATCTGGAATGGCATTTACGTAGACGGTGGTTTTTCGGGTGGTTTGAAACCTCGTCTCCCGTTTTGAAAACTGCTCGAGGTCTCATTATTATTTCAAAGGCCCTCCTGTCTACCTGTTAGATCTTCCTGATTCCTCTGCCTGTTTCACCTCCTTACCCACCAGTGCCACAGGGTGAGGTCACACAGGGGAGTCTGTCAGAGAAAATAAACCTGTTTTTCCAGCTTTGCTCTGATCTAAAAAAGAATATGTCAATTTATGTTTTAAATGCAAGCGCAAGTTAACTCTGGGAAATGTAGATGAAAGAGCAACAGAAAAAAAGATTAAAACATTTTTTCAAACACTGAAGCTGACCTGCATGCCAGATGTCATATTAATATTTACATTCATGCCGAGTTTAAAAATATCGTGTTTTGATTTGCATTCCGGGTTCTATGCTCACATTCTCTCGGTTAGGTTCTACTGCTCGTGATGTTTACATGGATTGCTGCTCGATGCTTATAGATAATGCGGATGGTACTGAACCAGAACCAGGCTGCATCCCTTAACCGGGGCAGCCTGTAGCCTAGTGGCAAAGGTATGTGACTGGGACCCGGAAGATCGGTCGTTCTAGTCTGGGTGTGCCCACGATAAGATCCCTACATCGCTCCAGGGGGGATTGTTTCCTGATACAAATATTAAATGACAATATTATTACTTTAAGAAACTGCCCTTTTTCCAGACCAGAACCAGGCTGGGTCAAGGCACACCCTCACAGGCGTTCCCGGGTCAGCGTTCCCGGGTCAGCGTTCCCGTGTCAGCGTTCCCGGGTCAGCGTTCCCGGGTCAGCGTTCCTGGCTTTAGCGCTGATGGAAGCAGTGCGGTTTCCGCTTCACTGACTCCACTCTCGGAATCCTGTTCGTTCGGATTCTGTTGTATGACATCACACAGTAACAGGAGGCTGAGGTCACGTGACCAGTCCTCCCATCAGCTGGATAAGAACCTGAATTAAAGGTACAATTGGTGATTTTGGACTTCTCATGGTCAAGAGAGGAATAGCAGCAACAGGCACCCTCAAACCACAACACTGTTTATCCCATCCCCTTCTTTGTGGCAATTAGAACCCATTTTCAACCAATGAGCTTACATTATTGTAGAGCTATGCAATATGTGTTGGTATAGAGCAGGGGTCTCCAATCTTATCCTAAAAGGGCCGGCGTGGGTGCAGGTTTTTGTTTTAACCCAGCAGTAACACACCTGATTATACTAATGAACTAATCGTGGTCTTTAATCAAGACCTAGATGAGTAGAATCAGCTGTCTTAGTCCTGTGCTAAAACAACAACCTGCACACACACCGGCCCTTTCTGGATAAGATTGGAGACCCCTGGTATAGAGTGTCGGTCCGTCAACTGTATATTTTGAAACCCTGAATTTCAGGACTAAAAACACAGGCAGAGGGTGAGTCAACATGTCAGTGAGCCTTTTTCAACAACAGGAAGGGATTTACAATGGTCTTGTCACACGTTTAACCTGAAACCTGAACTAAAGAGGCCAGCCTGGGTGGCCAATCAGGGCCCAGCCTGAACTTACTGTGACCTTTGACCCCTGAGAGACAAACAAATAAGTAAAGTCATTTAACGCTCATGATTCCCAAATCACATGTGGTGGTAATTTTGTGTGAATGTGACAAATAGTAGCTGGGAATGCCTCAAGTATGTTCTAATCGTGGACGTAAATACGATTTCTGTTTATTATTATTATGTCACGAATAGCCAGAAAGCTTTTGTCCTGCCAGCACTGTTTACTTTTAAACATTTTTGTTTGTGTATTTTATTTCTGGCCTCCAAACCCTACCGCTCACTGAGGTAGACCCTCACAGAAATATGCAGTATAGAGGAATAAAGTTTCTGTGGGGGGACCCCTCCTCCTCTTAGGGTAGCGAGCTTCCCCAACACCTGGCCTCAACCCCCCCATTCCACCCCTGCCCCCCCCCGGCTGGATGTGGTGAGAGAAGACCAGCCCCCCGCCCCCAGCGGTGTTTCCTTAGTAACCTGACAGCAGTTGTGTTTCCGTGCCGACGGGGATCACTCCACCAAAACAACAACGCTGTCGACAGCCCTCCTCCCTGTGTGTCAGAAACATTTAGGACTGTACCTCCAGTTCCCCCCCCTTCTCTCTCTCTCTCTCCCTCTCTCTCTTTCACCCTCTCTCACCCTCTCTTTGTCCCTCTCTCTCCCTCTTTCTCCCTCTCTCTCACCCTCTCTTCCTCTCTCTCACTCTCTCTCTCCCTCTCTCTCCCTCTCTCTGTCAATCTCTCTCCCTTTCCCTCTCCCACTCTGACCCCCTCTCTCTGTCCCTCTCTCTCCCTCTCCCTCTCTCTTCCTCTCTCTCCCTCTCTCTGTCAATCTCTCTCCCTTTCCCTCTCCCACTCTCACCCCCTCTCTCTGTCCCTCTCTCTCCTTCTCTCTTCCTCTCTCACACCCTCTTTCTCTCTCTCTTTGTCCAGTTCCCCTGCTTTTTGCACACTCAGGGAGAACAGGGGAAAAAAGTGTGAGAAGATCATGTATCCCATCAGCTGTGGCCTGTCTGAAGGAGCGTTTTCATTCAGACGGTGGAGAGGGCAGACTTTGAGCTCCTCCGCTAATGCTATCCGGTCTCCGCGTCTGGAGAGGCAGAGGGAAAGCCACTTAGCCGCCGTTAACATCACTAGCTGTGTCGGGCTGCGCTGTGCGGACCTGCCCTGAAAGCTGAAATTAATAATAAAAAAATAAAAAAATCTTCATAACCATAGGAACACGTCTCAGAGAATATATTCCAAAACATTTCTAAAATTGTAATACTTGTCTAATTTCCCTTTTTCCACACAAGTTTTCTTTCCAAACGCTGCCTGGCAAACAAGATTTTACCAGATTTACGTCATCGTGTGCCAGTGTACCAGTCTGTCCATCAAATCCGTCAATTTTCCGTTTCCCCTCCAATCAGGGGAGGGGAACATGGCTAAGAGCGGTCGTCTGGCAGTCGGAGGGTTGCCGGTTCGATCTCCCGCCCGGGCTGTGTCGAAGTGTCCCTGAGCAAGACGCCTAACCCCCAAATGCTCCTGACGAGCTGGTCGGCGCCTTGCACGGCAGCCAATCGCCGTCGGTGTGTGAGTGTGTGTATGAACGGCATGATTCGATGATACGGTCCGTCTCGCCCGCGCGGACGTCGTGTCGCGGGACGGTAGCGCCGCTCGGACTTCCCTCCCAGCGCGCCGTTAAAAGCGGAACTTTCCGGAAACCGCGCGGAGGCTGCGTCCAGGGACGGGGCGGGGGAGAGGAAAGCGGAGCGGTCGGCCGGGAATGAGTCATGCGTTTAATAAGCCATGAGCGCAGGGAGGCAGCTAGCGGAGGCTGCAGCCGAGGTGACCGGTTCTGCTGCCCTGTCGGCCGTCCATATCAACAAACCGACACAGAATGGGAGATTTAGCGTTAAGCTGCAATTTTTTTAAAATATTCAATACTTGAAAGCGGCGAGCTTTGTGACGTTACCCGTTAACGGGAACGGTATCCCCCCCTGATTAGGAAAAGCAGGATGCCCCCATCAGCCCGAGGCTGTTTACCGTGTTCCGTTGGCGGAGGGTCGCCATGGCGATGCCGGCGTGCGGTTCCTGGAAACGGAGCGTAATGAAAGTGCCGGTGGGGGTTCTGGGCGCCGGGCTGGGGCCGGGCCCTCTCTCCCTGGGCCACGTTAGGCTGAGGGCCACGCGGAGGGCCACGCCTGCTTCTGGCTGCAGCGGGGTGCGGCTCCTCCCTCCAAAATTGTAAACATGTGGTCTTCCGCTGATTTCGTAAGTTTTACAGCAACTATTTCATTTTATTTTTAAATGTTGCAATATCGTTTCCCTCCAATTGAGGGATCGTGATTGACATTTCACAGACATTCTTGCCCGGAGCAACTTGAACTCGTTACATTTTTACCCGCAGTACATTTGTACAGCTACTGAAGCAACTCCAGGTCAGCCCTCCCTCCCCCCCCGCCATCGACCCCCCCCCCCCCCCACAACGAAACCAACAGTCCCCATCCCAGTTCCCTATTATGCCACCTAGATGACTTACATTTTCATTGTCTGTTTTCCTTCCTCTTCAATGAATGGCAGACTCCCCCCGCCCCCCTATCTGAACACATTGGATCTCCCAAATTTAAGAGAACAGAGTCTTTGTCTGAGACCCACAGGGCTGGAGATTATCCAGCATTTTTATGGAACGGAGCTTTACCGCAAAATATTCCCCAAGAGCGAGTTCTCTGAGCGTGCTGGCCACGTCCGTAGCATTACTGTCTGTCTCTCCGGTATCGGAGTAAAAAACTTTGACGGACTAACGCCTGCTCTTGCCATTTTGGACCTGGTCAACTGAGACATTTCGCCTGTGCGAAACCTTCAAAGGCAAAAACATTCTAAACGAATAACACGAACAGTGATTGGTGCAAAGCAAATACCTTGACCAATCATTGGTCTCATTATTGGGTTTCCTGTGTGCTGAAAGGTTTCTCACGTGCTGGAGGAAATGAGTAAATCAGGCCTTTGAGAGGCCTGTTTCTTAGTCGCAGTGGGTCATTGTGGAAGCTGCTGATGTGCAGTAGTAAATCTCCACGCGGGTTCATTGTTTGGGTAGTCGTGCGGTTGTGTGTGGCAGCCGGGCGGCACGGCGTCGTGAGTATGGGACGGTGTGGGTTTCGATGTTGTTGAGACGCTGGCGGCCCACGCAGACCTGGATCCCCGGGGCCCGCCCCAGGGCCCTGCCACTCAGTCATCCGGAACCTTCCGCACGCGAGACGCACGCCACACACTCTCTCACCTGCCCCCCCTCACACCTGCCCCCCCACACCTGCCCCTGTCACACCTCCCCCTCACACCTCCCCCCCTCACACCTCCCCCCTCACACCTCCCCCCCCACACCTCCCCCCCCCACACCTGCCCCCCTCACACCTGCCGCCCTCACACCTCCCCCCCACACCTGCCCCCTCACACCTTCCCCTCACACCTGCCCCCTCACACCTTCCCCTCACACCTGCCCCCTCACACCTTCCCCTCACACTTGCCCCCCTCACACCTGCCCCCCCTCACACTTGCCCCTGTCACACCTGCCCCCCTCACACCTGCCCCCTCACACCTTCCCCTCACACCTGCCCCCTCACACCTTCCCCTCACACTTGCCCCCCTCACACCTGCCCCCCCTCACACCTGCCCCTGTCACACCTGCCCCCCTCACACCTGCTCCCTCACACCTGCCCCCTCACACCTGCCCCCTCACACCTGCCACCCGCGCGACCGTCCGCGTTTCCATGGGAACCGGCCGGCGCCGCGGTGTTCCGCGCTCGTTAGCGCCCGGCGTCAGGAGCTCGTGGAGGGTAATTGTTTTTAATTTCTGTCGCACTTATTAACTCCTAATTGTTTCTGCACTAAATGATTTAAATTTAAAGTCTTGTTTTATCACGCTGTTTTATTATCTGCTTTACGGTTCTAATGCGGGAAACTCTACACCCGTGTAAATGTGGATTCTTCCTCAATGAGCTTTACTGAGAAACGAATGAACACATGAACACAGGAATGAGTGAGTGGATGGATGGATGAACAAATGAATGAATAAAATAATAAATGGACACATGAATGAATCAATGAATGAATTGATGAATGAATTGAATGAATGGATGGATGGATGAATGATGGATGGATGGATGGGTGAATGAATGAATGGTTGAATGACTTAATGAATGACTGAATGAATGCATGGATGAATGAATGGATGGATGAATGGCTGGATGAGTGAATGGATGGATGGATGGATGAATGGATGGATGAATGAATGCATGGATGGATGGATGGATGAATGGATGGATGGATGAATGGCTGGATGAGTGAATGAATGAATGGATGAATTAATGTGGCAGGCTGGGTGAGACCGACACAGGTAAACTGGATGCTGAATCTCGGAGGATGTTGTAAATTTGTGATTGGAGGCAGCAGTGCATGCTGGGATACGGGCCCCGGCACTTTAAGCCCTGTCTGCGCTGCTGTTCAGCCAGGCCTGTATTTTACCGCCAGTCAGAACAGCGTCTTTAATCCCCGGGCCTTTAAACCTGCAGGGAGAGCGGCAGTTACAGGGCTCATCTGCACCTGCCTGTCTGACAGGGCTGTAAACCACCACCACTGCTCTCTCTCTCCCCGCCGAGGCTGCCAGATTCCCGCTTTTCCGTCCGAACGTCCTGTTTTACCATCATTTTCCCAGGTCCAGTATGTGGTACCGGTGTGGTTCCGGTGTGAGTAATTCATTGATTTATTTATTTTAACTGTGCCGGTAGTTTGTAATGAATTTGCGTCTCAGTACTACTTAAGAAATCGGAATCTGGTAACTTTACTCTCCAGGGTAGTTCCACAGACTAGTGACACCTGGAGCAGGTGTCTGTGTCTGTGCTTTCCGCTCACAGTCAGTCTGACCGGTTGGTCTTCAGGGCAGTAGTGCTCTTCTCACGAGATTAGTCATGTTGTGACTGCAGGCACCAGGTACATGACTGGGTACATGACCGGGACCCGCAAGGTCGGTGGTTCGATCCCCGGTGTAGCCACAATAAGATCCGCACAGCCGTTGGGCCCTTGAGCAAGGCCCTGAACCCGGCATTGCTCCAGGGGAAGATTGTCTCCACCCTGTGTGTATGGGTGGGTGTGTGGATGATTGTGTGGATGGGTGATTGTGTGGATGGGTGGGTGTGTGGATGGGTGGGTGTGTGGATGATTGTGTGGATGGATGATTGTGTGGATGGGTGATTGTGTGGATGGGTGGGTTTGTGGATGGGTGGGTGTGCGGATGGGTGTGTGTGTGGATGGGTGAGTGTGTGGATGGGTGGGTGTGCGGATGGGTGTGTGTGTGGATGGGTGAGTGTGTGGATGGGTGGGTGTGTGGATGGGTGTGTGTGTGGATGGGTGAGTGTGCGGATGGGTGTGTGTGCGGATGGGTGAGTGTGTGGATGGGTGTGTGTGTGGATGGGTGATTGTGTGGATGGGTGTGTGTGTGGATGGGTGATTGTGTGGATGGGTGGGTGTGTGGATGGGTGATTGTGTGGATGGGTGATTGTGTGGATGGGTGTGTGTGGATGGGTGATTGTGTGGATGGGTGGGTGTGTGTGGATGGGTGATTGTGTGGATGAGAGAGAGAGAGAGAGAGAGAGAGAGAGAAACTGGAGAAATGGAGAGAAGGAGTGAGTGAAAGAGAGCGGGAGAGAGAGGGAGAGAGGAAAGGAGGAAAGAAGAGATGGAGAGTGAGGGTTGGGGGGAGAGGCACCCCAGTATCAGTTACATGCTAATGGTGCAGAGGCAGTAACAGTGATCCAGTTGCTTGGATTTGGGGCAAAGTGAAGAAATCTGTGTTGATTGAAAGGGAGAGTTTAAAAACCCCTGTCACCCCACAGATGAGCAGGCCTTCACAGGACAGAGGGCCGTCATAATGCTCTTCACAAGACAGCCTTCACAATGACCTTTACTTCCTGTTTGTTTGTGAAAGATTTTCAGAGTGGAAAATATCTGTGTGCGATATGAGCGATACAGCTGGGCTTTTGTGCATTCTGCAACGTCGCCCCAACACACACACACACACTCACACTCACACACACACACACTCACACACACACACACACACACACACACACACACACACACACACTCACAGTCACACACACACACACACACTCACACACACACACACACACACACACACACACACACACTCACACACACACACACTCACACACACACACACACTCACACACTCACACACACACACACACACACACACACACACACACACACACTCACAGTCACACACACACACACACACTCACACACACACACACTCACACACACACATACTCTCTCTCTCTCTCACACACACACACACACATACACACACTCACACACACACACACACACACACACACACTCACACACACACACACACTCACACACACACACACACACACACACTCACACACACACACACACACTCACACACACACTCACACACACTCCTAACAGTGAGTAAGAATGGCTGCTCTCTGCGTATGGGAGCGTGTGGGAGCGTGTGGGAGAGGTGCAGGGGCAGACTCGTGGTCTCGGGTTGCAGTAAATACCTGCAGCTGCCTGGTCGGGGGAAACCGGAGCGCACTCTGTGGTCACCGTGCGCTGGGATCTCTGTTTCTGCACCGCACCGTTACCAAACACCCCCCCCCCCAAACACCGCCCTCCCAAACACCGCACCGTTACTAAACCCCCCCCAAACACCGCCCTCCCAAACACCGCACCGTTACCAAACACCCCCCCAAACACCGCCCTCCCAAACACCGCACCGTTACCAAACACCACACCGTCACCAAACACCCCCCCCAAACACCGTGCCGTTACCAAACCCCCCCAAACACCGCCCTCCCAAACACCACACCGTTACCAAACACCCCCCCCCAAACACCGTGCCGTTACCAAACACCCCCCCCAAACACCGTGCCGTTAACAAACACCGCCCTCCCAAACACCGTGCCGTTACCAAACACCGCCCTCCCCAACATCACCCTCCCAAACACCGCCCTCCCAAACACCCCCCCCCCCCCCCCCCAAAAAGCACCCTCCCAAACACCGCCCTCCCAAACGCGGGAGCGCCCGTATTTACAACACGGGGGGAGACCGGGCACCCTTCCGCAGGCCGCCCGCCCACGAGAGTGAGGTCACAGGGAGGGTCCACCGCTATTGGCCGGGGGCCGGTGTGCCATGTGACGCGCCTCGTCCAATAGAAAGGGCTGAAAGGCACATTGTGGAGCTGAGCAGGGTTTACCGCTTTTATCTTTACAAGAGAGAAACACGGAGCTCTCAATCTCAGCACGTTCCCGCAAACCTAACATTTAGGATTTCTCATTCCTCGCTCTCTGAGATAAAGGCACAAATGCCTGTCGCTGAGGTGCTACCCTATAGGTGCATGCAGTTCCATGCCAGCGATATGAAACACTTTTTCACCTTTTTTGCTTGGTGAATGTACTCAAAATCTCTACCAAAAGAGAACATGACTGTGCTTTCAAGGTACATTTGGGAAATTCTTATCCTTGAACCACAAAAATGTACCTCCACTGTCTTTTCACATTTCTGGGACTGTTGTGTTTGGCAAAAAGTCTCAGGTCAGAAACTCGTCCATTACCTGTGTACCCAAGGATCTTGTGGGAGTCATGTGGAAAATGCAGCAGTCAAAGGGTCGTGAAAACATAATGAAACACAATCGTTTATGAAAGCCATGAATACATTTTTATACGCTCTGTAAAACGTGGGAAATGATTGGCGCGTGTGCGCACGTCCACTGGAGCGGCCACACGCTGCGTTTATGTGGCGAATGCCTGACATTTCTACACGCTCTCCCTGCTCTTGTATACTTTTTACAAGAGCCCAAACCCGTCTCTGATTTGGCCCCCCATTGGCTGAATGCGAGTGGGGGGGGGGGGGGGGGCGGCCTCTCGATGTCACTCAGGAAGTGAGTGAACAGCCGTCGCGCTTCCCGGCTCTGCCAGTGGGTGGCACTGTCCTTGTTTCTCGGTGTTGCTTCTGGGCTGGGAGCTGGCTGTTGAGTCGGAGTTGTGGTCCTCCTGGTCTGGTCTCTCCTCTGCCCCGGGGGT
Organism: Conger conger; assembly: GCF_963514075.1. Lineage (NCBI taxonomy): Eukaryota > Metazoa > Chordata > Actinopteri > Anguilliformes > Congridae > Conger > Conger conger. The sequence goes on along the minus strand of NC_083760.1, from coordinate 87,937,528 downwards.
GAAGGCCTCCAAGGGGGGATGGGGGAGGGGGGGGGGGGGGGTCCTCTCTTCCCGCTGCGGCCCCAAAGCAGTCCTCTCTGCTCCTTTATTTATTCAATTTCTCCAGAGAAGATTTGTCCAATTATCATTTTTGTTTTAATTACCATTTTGATGGCTGGAGAGGGCGCTGTGGGGATTACCTAATCAGCCCCCGATCCGCTTCTCTATCTGTCAGACTCTAAAGCAGCGCTGCTCTCCATTTGCTTTTTTAAATACTTTCTCTACCTTGGGGTGAGAATGGAAAAACAACTGCTGATAAAATGTGAATTCACAAAGAAATTGTGTGTGTGTGTGTGTGTGCCTCTGTGTGTGTGTGTGTGTGTGTGCGTGTGTGTGTATGTTTGTGTGCTTCTGTGTGTGTGTCTGTGTGTGTGTGTACGTTTGTGTGCCTCTGTGTGTGTTTGTACGTTTGTGTGCGTCTGTGTGTGTGTATGTTTGTGTGCCTCTGTGTGTGTGTGTGTGTACGTTTGTGTGTCTCTGTATGTGTGTGTGTGTACATTTGTATGCCTCTGTGTGTGTGTGTGTGTGTGTGTGTGTGTGAACATTTGTATGCCTCTGTGTGTGTGTGTGTGTGTGTGTACATTTGTATGCCTCTGTGTGTGTGTGTGTGTGTGTGTGTGTGTGTGTGTGTGTGTGTACATTTGTGTCTGTGCGCGCGCGCCTGTGGGTGTGTGAGTGGTGTTCCCGGGGGACCAGTGGTAAATCTGTCTGTCAGGAAGCGTTTGCTGTGAGCAGAGAGAGAGCAGAAATGTCAAACGCCTCGTCTCATCAGTGTCTTCAGTGAACCGCATGCAGCGTAATATAAATGTGTATTCAAAGCAAGAGCCATTTACAATTACAAAAACAAACGTTCACAAACGCACACACACACACATGCAGGCACTCAGGCAAACACACACAAACACACATACAGTACACACACACACACACACACACACAGACTCTCTCATGCACACACACACATACTGTACGCAGATATATACTCACACATACTGTACACAGACATACAGCACACACACACACACAGACTCTCTTATGCACACACACACATCCTGTGCGCAGACATACAGTACACACTCAGACACACAGACAGACTCTCGTGTGCACACACACACACTGTACACACACACACATACGCATGAAAACAAACACACACACACACACACACGCATACACAGACAATAAACCTAAATGGGACCTCAGGGCTGGTTTGATTATGACTGGAGGATAATCAGAGGCTTGCGGGTTTGGACTCAATACAGCTCTCACACACAGTGTGTGTGTGTGTGTGTGTGTGTGTGTGTGTGTGTGTGTGTGTGTGTGTGTGTGTGTGTGTGTGTGTGTGTGAGTGTGTATGTGTGTGTGTGTGAGAGTGTGTGTGTGTGTGTTTGTGTGTGTGTGAGTGTGTGTGTGTGTGTGTGTGTGTGTGTGTGTGTGTGTGCACGCCTGTGTGTGTATGTTCACCTGTGTGGGCATATGCGTGTGTGTGTTTACATGCGAGTGTGTGTGTGTGTGTGCCTATACATTACATGTCGTTTGGCTGCCGTTTTTATCCAAAGCGACGTACAGTTGATTAGACTAAGCAGGAGACAATCCTCCCCTGGAGCAATGCAGGGTTACACCGCTATGCCGGGGATTGAACCACTGACCTTGCGGGTCCCGGTCATGTACCTTAACCACACCTGCGCGCGTGTGTGTGTGTGTGTGTGTGTGCGCAGATGTGTGTGTGCATGTGTGAGTGAGTGTGTGTGTATGTATCAGTGTGTGTGTGTGCATATGGAGGATACTCAGATGCCAGTGGCTTTGGACTGAGCGGAGCTGTCACACACAGTGTTTACTCTGCTCTAAAATACAGTGGGAATATTTGTGCTTCTCTGCCAAATGAAACAGCATCGCTGTACGTTTGATCCAGCAGATAACCCAGAGTAAACATCAGTCCAGCTTTTGAGCGGTAATTGTTCGTCATTACGCCTCCGAAATATGACAAACTCAATGCTGTGATTTGCACTGATGGGCCGCTCTTGCCCGTACCCTTACCATGCACACAAACTTCAATGAAACTTGAGAGAGGAGACATAAAAAAGAAAAAAAGGAAAACGCTAAATAAGAAATATGAAAATATACATGAATGCTGCAGAAATTGTATTTCTATTGCAGGGCACTCTAGCCTTAAAACTGTTCGAAATACTTTCATTTTCTAACTGCGTGGAGAACGATGAGACTTCTCAAAGATCAGCTCAGTTCTACTGCGTCTGGTGCTGCATCAAAAGCTTCGCCGTGGCAACCCCAGAGAGAGTGATTAATCACTTGATTAAATTAGTAACTCGTTAGAGCACACCTCTATGGCTGTAACGGCAGCGCCCTGATCTTTCCAGTGGCGGGAC
>NC_083760.1:87867605-87932605 GCF_963514075.1 Conger conger | reverse complement strand
TGTGTGTGAGTGTGTGTGTGTGAGTGAGAGTGTGTGTGTGTGTGTGTGTGTGTGTGTGAGTGTGTGTGTGTGTGTGTGAGTGTGTGTGTGTGTGCAGCTTTCCAGCTCTTTTACCTGTTCTGTTCCTAAAGCAGGTTTCCAGCTCTTTTACCTGTTCTGCACTTTGAGCTCCCTACCGGCTGAACTCATCTTCTTCTTAACCCTTTCAGTTGCTTTCACATGACGAGAATTAAACGCTGCGTTCAACGCCAAGTAAGGCGCTGACCACACATGGGAGGAATCAAGCGCACAACCAGCCGTTGTAACATGTCGTCATCCGTCTAGGAAGCCGTTGGTTCATTAAACTGGAACAAACCACAACAATAGGTGTTAGTAGTAGGTTATCTGCAGTTATAAAAGGCTTAATTGTGAAATCGTTTAAACGATTTGAACCCTGATGGCGCTCGACTTGGCTTTATTTTGAGCTGTGCGTTTTGACGCTGATCATGAGAAAGCAGCTTTTAGTTCTCAGATCACAAATATGTGATTTGACTGAGTTCTAAAATGTTTTGAAGAAGAAAAAACATTCCATAAGGCCTAAGCATTCAAAGCAGATAAACAAACCCTCTCACCCTGTGCTGGAGCGTTATACATGATTAGGTGTTGTCCAGGCAGAAGTAATGTGTGATTTACGTCTGAGAATCAGGAATTAAACGCTGCGTTCAACGCCAAGTAAGGCGCTGACCACACATGGGAGGAATCAAGCGCACAACCAGCCGTTGTAACATGTCGTCATCCGTCTAGGAAGCCGTTGGTTCATTAAACTGGAACAAACCACAACAATAGGTGTTAGTAGTAGGTTATCTGCAGTTATAAAAGGCTTAATTGTGAAATCGTTTAAACGATTTGAACCCTGATGGCGCTCGACTTGGCTTTATTTTGAGCTGTGCGTTTTGACGCTGATCATGAGAAAGCAGCTTTTAGTTCTCAGATCACAAATATGTGATTTGACTGAGTTCTAAAATGTTTTGAAGAAGAAAAAACATTCCATAAGGCCTAAGCATTCAAAGCAGATAAACAAACCCTCTCACCCTGTGCTGGAGCGTTATACATGATTAGGTGTTGTCCAGGCAGAAGTAATGTGTGATTTACGTCTGAGAATCAGGAATTAGGGTCAGGGTCTGCTCTACAGAGGTGCATTCTGTAGGAACTCAGGAACACACTGCAAAATGAGTCAATTCTGAACTGACTTAAATTCAGTCAATATCTATTAATAACTTTTTTTATTATTTTTATTTTACCACTGAGGAAATTCTCATTATATCTCTTAAATCTTAGACCCTTGGCAGGTAATTATAATTATGGTTTTTGTATGTGTATTTTTTACAATGCATCACCCACACACACGCACACACACACACAGACACTCTCACACACACACACACACACACACACACAGACACATGCACACATACAGACAAATACAGACACACACACACATAGACACACACACACACACGCAGAGAGACTCACACATACACACAAAGAGACACACACAGACTGTTCCCATGAACACAAGTATAAAGAGAGAATATCCACCTGAGGCTTGCAAAGGCACGGCCCCTGTTACTCACCGATGCTGTTACTGCAGTGATACAGTTACCGTGGTGACATGGTTACCGTGGCATCGACGATGACCCTGGGTCCAGCAAAGCGTGTGATTCTTCCTTAAAAACACACAGCCTATTTGTGCTAAAAATGTACTCATTCTGAGGTGTCGACACCATGATCAGAAGTTCTCTTCTGTAAAGATTGTTCTTTTTTTTTTCACAAGTCAGGGCATTGAGCAGACCTGGGTGAAAGATGTGTTTGTGAGACTTAACCTGTTTAGAGCAGGGCTGCCCAACCCTCTTCCTGGTGATCTACTGCCCTGTTTATTTTTGTTTCAACCCCAATTGGGCACCAAATTCTACTTATTAGCAGCTGTAGAATGAGGTACGGTAAATACCTCATTGGACTTGCGGTGGACTTGCAACAATAGATGTACACACATACTCACACGCATGCACAAGCACACACACACACAGAAATACACACAAGCACATACACATACATAAAAAGATACATACACATGCGCACACACTAATACACACACACACACACACATACGGTGTATTCACACACCTGTATGCACGTGCACACACATTTTCACATATCCTACCACTGCTGAGGTGACACTGAACTCAGATGTAGCAGGAAAGGGGGAAAGGGAAGATTCATTTAATTATTCTTACGTTGCCTTTCCACCCAACCGTGCAACTTCCCTCACACACGCCATCCCCCCCTCCCTCACACACACCCCCCCCCCTCCGCCCCCCATACCTCTCACTCCCCGTCCCAAATCTTCCCGGGGACTGTCGTGTGCGCGCCTCCATCTCCCCGCGTCTCCTGGAGTCTCCTCCAGGGCAGAGTGGGAGACGACTCCTGGCTCCGCTCCTGACAGACTGAAGAATTAAAGACTAGGCCGCTTCCATAAATAAACCATGCGCAGCCTGTGTGTTGTTCAGTGTCAGTCTGCAGTTTAGGGGCTCCAGTGCATGGGGGGGGTGGGGGGGGGGGGGCGGAGTGGGGTTTGGGTGTGGGAGAGGGGGTCGTGTGCCACCTCTGTCTGTCAGCCACTGGGTGGGGGGGGTGCGTTATGCCCCTGTCATCCCACACGGAGGAGGGCTGACTGTTTTACGGCTAAGAGCAGTTAACAAAACAGCTTGCACTCCAGATGAAATGATGAGAAAGAGAGAGAGAGACGGAGAGAGAGAGGGAGCAGATTAAATTCCATGTCCTGAATATACACACACAGACATGTACGGTCACAGGCTCACACAGAAACACACACACACACACACACACACACACACCGTGCACACACTGTGATGTCAGCGCAGTAACCGTGTGACAGAGCAGTCTGCTGTCACAGCGGTGGACATCAGGTGAACTTTGGAGACATTACGGCGTTACCAGTGGCAAAGCATTTTAGCGTTTCGCCACAGCTGAATTGGGTAAGCGTTACAGTGTTGCACAGCAAACGAAACGGGGAAGTATCAAAATGTCGCACAGCTTTCAGCCTGAATTACAGCATTACGATGTTACACAGCAGTTAGGAATAGGGAACTTGACACATCGTTCAAAATTAGATAGCACTGCTGGGTTTTTTAGAACAGCAAACCCAGGGAAGTTTAAGCATGGGGAAGTGTTATGGTGTTACACAGTGGTAAGCATGGGGAAGTGTTATAGTGTTACACAGTGGTAAGCATGGGGAAGTGTTATAGTGTTACACAGCGGTAAGCATGGGGAAGTGTTATAGTGTTACACAGCGGTAAGCATGGGGAAGTGTTATAGTGTTACACAGCGGTAAGCATGGGGAAGTGTTATGGTGTTACACAGTGGTAAGCACGGGGAAGTGTTATAGTGTTACACAGTGGTAAGCATGGGGAAGTGTTATGGTGTTACACAGTGGTAAGCACAGGGAAGTGTTATAGTGTTACACAGTGGTAAGCATGGGGAAGTGTTATGGTGTTACACAGTGGTAAGCATGGGGAAGTGTTATGGTGTTACACAGTGGTAAGCATGGGGAAGTGTTATAGTGTTACACAGTGGTAAGCATGGGGAAGTGTTATAGTTTTACACAGTGGTAAGCATGGGGAAGTGTTATGGTGTTACACAGTGGTAAGCATGGGGAAGTGTTATAGTGTTACACAGTGGTAAGCATGGGGAAGTGTTATAGTGCTACACAGTGGTAAGCATGGGGAAGTGTTATGGTGTTACACAGTGGTAAGCATGGGGAAGTGTTATAGTGTTACACAGTGGTAAGCATGGGGAAGTGTTATAGTTTTACACAGTGGTAAGCATGGGAAAGTGTTATGGTGTTACACAGTGGTAAGCATGGGGAAGTGTTATAGTGTTACACAGTGGTAAGCATGGGGAAGTGTTATAGTGCTACACAGTGGTAAGCATGGGGAAGTGTTATAGTGCTACACAGTGGTAAGCCTGGGGAAGTGTTATAGTGTTACACAGTGGTAAGCATGGGGAAGGGTTATGGTGCGACACCACTGTCTTCCCTGTGAGACACGAGTGTATCACAGACGGGTTGGAGGTGCACCTGCCCAAACTGGCAGCACAGAGCCACACCTGCTGCAGTTCTACAAGCAAAGAGTCTGGCCTGCCTGTTCCTCCCTGCATCACACCCCCCCACACACACACACACACACACACACACACACACACACACACACACACACACACGCACCCACACACACACTCTCACACACACACACACACACACACGCACCCACACACACACACACACACCTCTCCTGTGCCCAGATCTGAGCAGGGCTGGCGGTTCTGACTCCTTGGCAGCTCCTGGGCGTCTGATTGGCCGGTTGTGAGCTTTGGGAGCGGATGCGTGTGCTTGGCAGTTCTGATTGGCTGGTTGTGAGCTTGCGGTGTGGACGCTGGTTTCCGGGAGTGCTTGGCAGCTCTGATTGGATGGCTGTGAGCTTGCAGAGGGGATGCGTGTGCTTGGCAGCTCTGATTGGCCGGTTATGAGCTCGCAGAGCGGACATGCCTGCTTAGCAGCTGTGATTGGCTGGCTGTGCCTGGCAGCGCCGAGGTGCTGGTGGGGTCCGCTTTGGCCACACCAGGGCCTCATTAGCACTGTATGCTAATGAGCTGGGGCCCTGCCACCGGCCTGCGGTCCTAACGCGCAGGAAACGGAGCCTGCATAATGACGTGTGTGTGTGTGTGTGTGTGTGTGTGTGTGTGTGGGTGTGTGGGTGTGTGTGTGTGTATGTGTCTGTGTGTGTGTGTGTGTGTGTGGGTGTGTATGTGTGCATGGGTGTGTGTGTGTGTGCGTAAATATGTGTCTGGATGTGTGTGTGTTGGTGTGTCACCGGCGGTAAAATAAGCATATTCCTGACACACCCTCCTGTCATCCATGCCATCTCTCTTGAAGTGTGTGTGGGTAAGTGGGTGTGTGTGTGTGTGTGTGTGTGTGTGTTGGTGAGTGGGACTCTGTGTGTGTCTGTCTGTGTGTGTGTGTGTGAGTGTGTGTGTGTGTGTGAGAGTGTGTGTGTGTGTGTGTGTGTGAGTGTGTGTGTGTGAGAGTGTGTGTGTGTGTGTGTCATGCCTCCTCAACTCTGACGATGTAGCTCCACTCCCACTGGTGATGGAGGGTCAGGGGGCGTGGCCAACATACAGGAAGGGGCGGGCCTAACACAGAACTCAGGGCCCCCACCATGGAGCCACCGTTTTCCCCGGGAGAGAGAACCGCTAACGAAAAAACACCCCCCTCCCTCTCCACACCCCTGTAAAAACCCCGCCATGCGAAACCCGCCCTCTGTGTGTCCGTCTCTCCGACCTGCTCGCCCTGCCTGACAGACAGACAGACAGACAGACGGACGGACGGACGGACGGACACCTCGCGGCGCCCGGCGCTGAGCTGACACTGTGCTGATTGGGTTTCGGTAAGAGACACCGCCCGCGTCACCTCTGCGGATCTGGAAGGGCAGGGGGCGAGGGGCCATGTCAGCTAGCGCCCTGTCCTTCAGCGCCCCGTCCCGCCAGCGTGGAGCCTCCTGCCCCACTGTGTCCTCAAAATGTGCACTGCCTGCTAAGCCAGGGTGGCATCAGCCACTGTCCTAAACAGCCCCCTAACTACCGTAAGGTGCACCGTCTCCTAAACACACTGCTTACTTATATCAGTACCCGCTGCGCTCCTGAATGCAGACTGTGAGCACACTGAAGGAGAAGGTTAAGTTAAGTAGGCATTTTTATTTTATTTACATATTTCCAGGGTTTAGCGGAGTGCACTCGTAGTGGTTAAGGCGCATGACTGGGACCCGCAAGGTCGGTGGGGTTCGATCCCCCGGAGTAGCCACAATGAGATCCGCACAGCCGTTGGGCCCCTTGATCAAGGCCCTTAACCCTGCATTGCTCCAGGGGAGGATTGTCTCCTGCTTAGGCTAGTCAACTGTACATCGCTCTGGATAAGAGCGTCTGCCAAATGACATGTAATGTAATGTAATGTAATGTAAAACTACTACTACTAATGTAAAATACTTTTTAAATGGGTCCCACAGAGAGGAAGAGGCGGAGCCACCTTTGGGTCCAATCACAGCCCAGTAGATCATAGAAGAAGAGGCGGAGCTGCCGTTGGGTCCAATTACAGCCCAGTAGATCATAGAGGATGGGGCAGAGCCACCTTTTGGTCCAATCACAGCCCAATACATCATAGAGGAGGAGGCGAGGGCTGTGTATTACAAGGGCGGGCATCTTACAATACTTAGCTTGGGGAATATGTCACATGCACTATGTTTAGTAGACACTACACGGGCTATTTTTGGAGGAAACAGTAGTTTTGAGCGTGCTCACATTCAGCGAAACCCTGGAAATATGTAAATCAGTAGCACTGCATTTAGAGAAGCTTTTCACCTGCTTAACAACTTACTCATCCAGTGTACTTCATTTACATGTACAATAGTACGCAATCAAGGTGTTTTGGACACAGCCATCCAGGCCCCTGTTCAGGTGTGTTGTGTTGGAGCAGCAGGTACCAGGGCTACAACCTGGCCTGGATGGAATCCTAAAGGCAGTGTCCCCAAAACATGTTTCCTCTTTTCCTCCACTCCCCCCCCCCATACCTCCAGATAGGAGGAGGAGATGAGGGAAGGAAAGGAGGATTCATTTTTTGGGGAGTATTGGGGCTCACACAAGGTGTCCTTCAGGTGTGTCTTGTACAGGACCTAGGCGGTCCTCTAAGTGAGGCTGTGTTTTTGTTCTAGAAAGTTCTGGTGATTCATGTGGAATGTCCTTCCTCAAAACAGAACTGGATACCTGTGTTTCCTGTGTGTGTGTGTATGTATGTGTGTGTGCGCGTGTGTATGTGTGTGTGTGTGTGTCTGTGTGTGTGTGCGTGTACGTATGTGTGTGTGTATGTGTGTATGTGCAAGTGTGTGTGTGTTTGTGTGTGTGTGTATGTGTGTATGTGCGAGTGTGTGTGTGTGTGTGTGTGTATATGTGTGTGTGTGCGAGTGTGAGTGAATGTGTGTGAGTGTGTGCGTCTGTGTGTGTGTGCGTGTGTGTGAGTGTGTGTGTGTGTGTGTATATGCGTGTGTGTGTGTGCGTGTGTATGTGTGTGTGTATGTGTGTATGTGCGAGTGTGTGTGTGTGTTTGTGTGTGTGTGCGAGTGTGAGTGAATGTGTGTGTGTGTGTATATGTGTGTGTGTGAGTGTGTGTGTGTGTGTGTATATGCGTGTGTGAGTGTGTGTGTGTGTGGTTTGCAGCTCTCTGAAAGAAGCCGATGGGTTTTCAGTGTTTTTGGTGATGCAGGCTACACAGTTTTCCATCTGTTCTGTGCCACTGCGGAGCTGAAAGGTTTTTGCGTACGTCGGTGTGAAGCGGGTTTTACAACCTTGGGGGATTTCTGTCGTAATTGCTGAGGAGACTGCCAAAATGGAGGGGAAAGGATTGTGGAACGATCGCGGTCATGTTTAATGCAAACACCTACAGGGGTAGTCATGTAGCCCCATTTCACTCTCTCTCTCTCTCTGTCTCTCTCTTTCTCTCTGTCTGTCTCTCCCGCTCTCTCCCCCTCTCTCAGCACTTTTCCATCTCTCTCTCCGACTATCCCTCACTTCTCTCTTTCTCTCTATTACTCTCTCACTTGCTCTCTGTTTCTTTCACTAGTCTTCCCTCTCCCTCTCTCTTCCACCCCGTCTCTCTCTGTCCCTCTCTCTCTCTCTGTCTCACTCTTTCTGTCCCTCTCCCTCTTTCTGTCCCTCTCTCTCTCTCTGTCTCTCTCTCTCTGTCCCTCTCTCTCTTTCTCTCTCTCTGTCCCTCTCTCTCACTCTGTCTCTCTCTCTCTGGTCCTCCCCCATCTCCCTCTCCAGACAGCATCATGCTAATTTAGCGGGATAAACGTCATTGGCATTGTTAATCCTAAATCTTTTAAATCCTGATCCACAGCTTAATCCCGTCACCATAACAACGTGCGGATGGAGGGGGATCTCGCCCAGGAATACCTTATTACGCTCAGAGTCAGATTTTCACCAGAGGTTTCCCATTATCCTTGTCCTGTCGCACTGTCATTGAATCGGGATTAGAAACCGTGTTTAACCCCCTTCATACGTGCAGATTTATCGTCCTCCCGTTTGGTCTTTAAGGTTTAACTGATCAACCAGACAGAGGCCTGAAACGGCTTCACAGAGGATTGCGCTTTAATGTGCGCTACGAGGGTCTTAAGAGGATCACCTCGACATGCAGCGACTCTGTGTGTGTGCATGTGTAATGTTTCATTAATGGCCAGAAACCCATTTCACTCTCTCTCTCTCTCTCTCTGTCTCTCTCTCTTTCTCTCTGTCTGTCTCTCCCGCTCTCTCACCCTCTCTCAGCACTTTTCCATCTCTCTCTCCGACTATCCCTCACTTCTGTCTTTCTCTCTATTGCTCTCACTCGCTCTGTTTCTTTCACGAGTCTTCCCTCTCCCTCTCTCTTCCACCCCGTCTCTCTCTCTGTCCCTCTCTCTCTCTGTCTCTCTCCCTCTGTCCCTCTCTCTCTTTCTCTCTGTCCCTCTCTCTCTCTGTCTCTCTCCCTCTGTCCCTCTCTCTCTTTCTGTCTCACTCTTTCTGTCCCTCTCCCTCTTTCTCTCTGTCCCTCTCTCTGTCTCTCTCCCTCTGTCCCTCTCTCTCTTTCTCTCTCTCTGTCCCTCTCTCTCTCTGTCCTCCCCCTCTCCCTCTTAAGAGGATCACTTCGACATGCAGCGACTCTATGTGTATGCATGTGTAATGTTTTGTTAATGGCCAGAAACTGCATACGAACAGAAGTGCGTGGTGCGTAATTATCAGCGAGAAATGAACGCGCGTCTGTGCGCTGTGCCTGTGTTTCCTGTCAGGAGCGCACGCGCGCGTGCGTGTGTGTGTGTGTGTGTGTGTGTGATGTTCAGACACGGGTGCAAGCACACGTGTGCGATGTTTAATTACGGGAGAGAAATGAGGCTGTCACAAACACGTGAGAAGGTTAATTATCCCACAGAAATGAGGCACAATCTCCTGCATGCGGGGTGTTTAATTATGTCAGATTAGGCTGTACTGTACTACTTGGTGAAAATGTTCAAAGCAAAATCAGCTCTTATAGACTACCGTCCCTATCGCCCACATCGTAGCTCCCTCTGTCACTCTTATAAACACTATAAGAGCTGATTTAACACTGTTTCAGTTGAATTAGCACAGTTAGAGGTGATTTCGCTGGGTATCGAATTGTGCTGTTTGTGTTTGGAATCAGCAGCCCAATGGCCGGTGCACTGCAATGCATTGTGGGTAGCAGTGTCGATGCCCCCGGGTCGACCAGCCTTTGTGTGTAAAATGTCATGTGACTGAGTTTATGAGGAGGGAAGGGGAAATTTTGGGTGTACTTCTGACACGGAGGAGGGAGAGAGAGAGAGAGCGAGGGAGAGAGGGAGAGAGAGAGAGGGAGAGAGGGAGAGAGAGAGAGAGCGAGGGAGAGAGGGAGAGAGAGAGGGAGAGAGTGAGGGAGAGAGAGAGAGGGAGAGAGAGAGAGAGGGAGAGAGAGAGATGTTTGAAGGTAGATAAGGAGGGTTTTCACTGTCGCTGTGTCTCACTCTCTGTATATCTGCCTTCCCTCTCTTACCCCCCGTGCAGTTTTCTCTGTTGCAGGTAGGACACACACACCCACACACACTCACACACACACACGCACACGCACACACACGCACACACACACACGCACACTCACACACACACACACACACACGCACGCACACACACACACGCACAGAGTCCCACTCACCAACACACACCCACACACACACACACACACACACGCACACACACACACACATACACAGACAGACACACTGTGGCGACCCGCTGGTAGAGAGAGAGGGAGAGAGAGTAAAATGGGTGAAAATACGTCTTTATTTTCCCCACGTGCCTTCAGGGCACTTCACAAGTCCAGCACCGACACGTGCTTTCTTTTCATGCACAAAACCATAAAAGAAAAGAAACTAAAAAAATATAAGTGTCCAAAAAATTAGGAACTCCACTGTTGGGAAAACTTCTAAAGAAACCGGTATTCAATTAGCCGTGTTCGTCCGCCTTGAATCCGCCGGTGGTTCGCTCTGTCCCGGCGGTGCCCTGGCCGCTGAAGCCGTCCTTCCTCGCCTAGTCGCCCGCCTTTGATGCCGTCTAGGCTCCGAGAGAGAGAGAGAGAGAGAGAGAGGTTAGCGAGCGCGTTGTTTTAATTGTCGGCTCACGTGAATCCGCGACTTTTGAGGGTTCGTCCGTGGGGGTTTCCTCCGCATGCATGGGCTCTCTCGCCGTAAGTTAGCTCCGTCCAGGTTTCGTCAACCTATGTGTGTGCTCTGGCTCCGGATCTCTCCTCCTCCGTCATGAGCCTCGGGTTGCGTTTTTCGGCCCCTTTTGTAGACGCCGCCTCTCCTTTCCGCACTCGTGTCAGCTGTTCCTGCTTAATGCAAATTGTTCATTCACGTGCGGAATGCGGCCGCACCCGTCTCGCCCCGGGGGTTGCTGGCCATGGTGCTGATTCTCCTCCCGGTCTCTCTCCAAGGTGCCGTTCCCTTAGATAGGACAGGGGAAAATATTCAGAGTGAATCAGCCTCCCCAACTCTTGGCGCCGGCGCACGGGCCGTTCCACCCCAGTGGTGTACCGATCCCTGGTCGGGCCACCACATTTCCTCCCCCTCAGCTCCCAGCCCTCGGCGGGAGCGTTACAATACAGGCCCTCATTCATCCTCGACAGTGCATCCGCGTTTCCCTGGAGCCTCCCCGCCCTGTGTTCCACCTTGAATTTAAAATTTTGGAGTTCGAGGAACCATCGGGTCACCCTGGCGTTGGTGTCCTTGCACCGATACATCCAGGTCAGGGGGGCATGATCAGTGATTAGTATGAATTCCCGGCCTAGGAGGTAATACCTCATCTTACCCACTGCCCATCTGATGGCCAGGCACTCCTTCTCCACCGTGCTGTAGTTTCTCTCGTGTTTCAGGAGCTTCCGGCTGATGTATGTGATGGGGTGCTCCGTTGCGTCTTGTATCTGCGACAGGACGGCTCCCAGTCCTGTCTCTGAGGCGTCGGTCTGCAAGACAAATTTCTGTGCAAAGTTAGGGGTGGCTAACACTGGCTCCTGTCCCAGGGCAGCCCTCAGGTCCACGAAGGCCCGATCTGCCTCCTCCGACCATTTCACGGTGTGGCCTTGCTCTTTTTTTGTTAGGTCGTGTAGTGGGGCTGCTCTAGACGCGAAGTCCGGGATGAACTGCCTATAATATCCCACGAGTCCCAGGAAGGTGCGAACTTGCCTCTTGGTGGTGGGTCGTGGCCAGTTCGCGATTCCGTCCACCTTCCGGCTCTGGGGTCGTACGCACCCTCGTCCCACCGTGTGGCCTAGGTAATCGGCCTCCTCCAGGCCCAGGCGGCATTTAGCGGGGTTAGCCGTTAGCCCAGCCTCCCGGAGCGCCCCCAGCACGGTCTCCAGCCTCCTCAGGTGGCTCTCCCAGTCGGCACTGTGGATCACAATGTCATCAATATACGCGGCGGCATACTCCCTGTGGGGCCTCAGGATCTTGTCCATGAGGCGTTGGAAGGTGGCGGGGGCTCCATGGACTCCAAACGGCAGCACTCTGTACTGGAACAGGCCGTCCGGGGTGGCGAAGGCCGTCTTTTCCCTCGCCCGGGGGGTTAGGGGCACCTGCCAGTACCCTCGGGTGAGGTCCAGGGTGCTGATATATCGGGCTGGTCCGAGCCGCTCTATCAGCTCATCGACTCGGGGCATGGGGTAGGCGTCATATTGGGAGATTTCGTTGAGTCTCCGGAAATCATTGCAGAAGCGCCAACTTCCGTCGGGTTTTGGCACCAACACTACCGGGCTGGACCAGGCGCTTTGGGATTCCTCAATCACCCCCAAGTCTAGCATCTTGGCCACCTCCTCCCTGATGGCCTGTCTTCTGGCTTCCGGGATCCGGTAGGGTCGCAGCCGCACTTTCTTCCCGGCCTCGGTCACGATGTCATGTTGGACGAGCCTGGTCCGGCCCGGGAGGGGGGAAAACACGTCGGTATGCCGGCTTACCATCTCCCGGAGTTCTTGGCGCTGTCTATCCGTCAACTGGTCTCCCGTGGTCACCTCCGGTGGTCCGGTGGCGCCCCCTGTGGTCAGACATGAGTGAGCAGAGACGTGCACAGGTTCATGCCATTTTTTCAGCAGGTTGACATGGTACCGTTGGAGGGTGTGTCTCCTCCCTACTTGTCGGACGGTGTAATTGACGGGCCCCGCCTTGGCCACCACCTCGTAGGGGCCATGCCATTTGGCCAGAAACTTACATTCACTCGTGGGGATCAGGACCATCACCTTGTCTCCGGGCTGGAACTCACGCACCTGGGCATTCCGGTTGTACAGCCTGGCCTGCTCTGCCTGGGCCTGGGTCATGTGCTCCCGGACCATCGGCCAGATGCGCGCCATCCGTTGGTCCATGTCAGCCACATGCTCCACCAGGGAGCGCTGTCTGGACGGCTGCTGTTCCCAGGCCTCCTTGGCGAGGTCCAGGAGCCCTCGGGGCCGCCTCCCGTAGAGTAGCTCGAAGGGGGCGTATCCTGTGGATGCCTGGGGGACCTCACGGATGGCAAACATTAAATAAGGCAGTAGGTGATCCCAGTCCTTACCGTCGGTGGTTATCATCTTCCTCATCATCATCTTCAGGGTCTTGTTGAACCGTTCCACCAGCCCATCCGTTTGGGGGTGGTAGACTGACGTCCTCATTTGGTTGATGTGTAGCAGTTTGCACATTTCCTTCATCACCCCAGACATGAAGCAGGACCCCTGGTCAGTCAGCACCTCCTCTGCTATCCCCACCCGGCTAAACAGCAGGAAAAGCTCTCTCGCGACACTTTTCCCTGTCGCGGCCCGTAACGGCACCGCCTCCGGGTATCGGGTGGCGTAGTCGAGGATCACCAGGATGTAGCGGTGGCCCCGGCTAGACTTGGGTAGGGGTCCCACTATGTCCATGGCAATCCTGCGAAAGGGCACATCTATGATGGGGAGGGGTATCAGGGGGTTGCGATATGTTACCTTCGGGCTGTGCAGTTGGCACGTCGCACACTGCCGGCAGTAGTCCTCTACAGCCCTCTTGACGCCCGGCCAGTAGAAGCGGGCCATAATCCGCTCCTGCGTCTTCTCGCGCCCTAGGTGCGCCCCCAACAGGTGGGTGTGGGCAAGATATAGTACCTTGGAGGTGTGCGTCTGGGGGATCAGCAGCTGCTCCACCTTCTCATCGTTGATCCTGCAGACACGATACAGGAAGCCATTCTGTACTTGGAAATAGGGGAGGGCCGGTCTACTCACCCCGTCTTGTGGGACGCCCTCGATATATGCTGCAGCCTTCCAGGCCTGGGCAAGGTTGGGGTCTTGTAGTTGGGCGGCGCCAAACTCGGTTGGGGCCCTTTCTGTCTCGGGTTGGAACTCCGACAATTCCCCGGTGCTGCTGGATTCGGGCCCCCGGGGTGGCCGGGGGGTCGGGCCCTCCTGGGCGGTGTCCGTGGTCCCCGTGTGGGGTCGCGCGGTGGGTCGTCTCCGGGCGGGGGTGGTGGTCTCCTCTCCGTCACTCTCCCCAGACGGGGCAACCCAGACCGGGTGTGGCCCTCGGTGACCCCGACGGCGGGGTGGGGGGTTGGCAGCGGCCCTCCCCGGTGTAGGCCTCTCATCCCAGTAGCTCCGGAACAGCGGGCAATCTCGCCCCAACAGCACGGCCACCGGCAAGTTTTCCACCACGCCCACCTTCCCTGTGAATTGCCCCCTAGGGGTGGTTATTGTTACCTCAGCGGTGGGGTAGTGCCGCACATCGCCATGTATACAGGTGACGGCGATTGTCTCACTGCGACTCTCTCCGGCTAGGGTGGGTCTCACCAGCGTTATGGCGCTCCCGGAGTCCAGCAGGGCCTCTGCGTCTTGGCCCCCGATCCTGATGGGTAGTCTCGGGGCTGCCGTGCCCTGGTGGGCCCAGCAGGTGGTGAGGTAGTGGCAGGGTCTGCCACTCTCGGGAGCGGTGGCCATGGACTCCTCCCTGCCGGGGCAGTCCCGGCTTAGATGGCCCTCCTGGCCGCAGGAGAAGCACCGCCTCATCTCCCTCCTCCGGCCCATCTCCGTCCGGGCGTCCTCCTTCCACTGGGGTCTGGTCCGCGGCTCCGGTCGGACCGCTGCTGGAGGTCTTCGGGGGCTGTCCATTCTCGTCGCTCGGACCATCTCCTGGGCCACCTGGTGGTTCTCGAGGAGGTTGACGAGGCCATCAATGGTCCGGGGCCCCTGTTGGGCCACGTATTTTTTGAGTTCTGGTGCCAGGCTCCGGGCACAGCGGTCCAGCACCACCCGGTCGAGGAGGGCCGGTCCGTCGCCCTCCACTAGCCAGCTCTTGGTCAACCGCCCCAGGGCCATCACCTGGGCCCTCGCCGGGAGGGCGGGGTCGTAGGTCCACTGATGGAACCTCTGTGCCCGGGCTGGCAGGCTGTACCCATACTGGGCTAGGATGGTAGCCTTCAGGGTGGGGTAGACATGGGCCTCGGCAGGGGGTAGGCCTCGATAAGCCTTCTGGGCCTCCCCACTGAGGAATGGTGCCAGGATGGAGCCCCAGGCTTCGGGGGGCCATTTCTCTAAGTGGGCCGTCCGCTCAAAGGTCTCCAGGTAGGCCTCGACCTCGTCGTCCGGCGTTTGCTTTAGGAGCACCTCCTTGGGGCCTCTGGCGGGGGTCCCTGGCCCCGTCTTCTGGCACAGTTCTGCCACGGCTTTCTGCAGGGCGCCTTGGGAGCGCAGTAGGGCGTTTATCGCTTCCTCCATGGTCTGGCGGGTCTGGATTTATTTTTCCCTTTTTGGTCAGGCCTCTCTCTCGTGGTAGCTTGGATCAGGGTGCCAGCATTCTCCACCATATGTGGCGACCCGCTGGTAGAGAGAGAGGGAGAGAGAGTAAAATGGGTGAAAATACGTCTTTATTTTCCCCACGTGCCTTCAGGGCACTTCACAAGTCCAGCACCGACACGTGCTTTCTTTTCATGCACAAAACCATAAAAGAAAAGAAACTAAAAAAATATAAGTGTCCAAAAAATTAGGAACTCCACTGTTGGGAAAACTTCTAAAGAAACCGGTATTCAATTAGCCGTGTTCGTCCGCCTTGAATCCGCCGGTGGTTCGCTCTGTCCCGGCGGTGCCCTGGCCGCTGAAGCCGTCCTTCCTCGCCTAGTCGCCCGCCTTTGATGCCGTCTAGGCTCCGAGAGAGAGAGAGAGAGAGAGAGAGGTTAGCGAGCGCGTTGTTTTAATTGTCGGCTCACGTGAATCCGCGACTTTTGAGGGTTCGTCCGTGGGGGTTTCCTCCGCATGCATGGGCTCTCTCGCCGTAAGTTAGCTCCGTCCAGGTTTCGTCAACCTATGTGTGTGCTCTGGCTCCGGATCTCTCCTCCTCCGTCATGAGCCTCGGGTTGCGTTTTTCGGCCCCTTTTGTAGACGCCGCCTCTCCTTTCCGCACTCGTGTCAGCTGTTCCTGCTTAATGCAAATTGTTCATTCACGTGCGGAATGCGGCCGCACCCGTCTCGCCCCGGGGGTTGCTGGCCATGGTGCTGATTCTCCTCCCGGTCTCTCTCCAAGGTGCCGTTCCCTTAGATAGGACAGGGGAAAATATTCAGAGTGAATCAGCCTCCCCAACTCTTGGCGCCGGCGCACGGGCCGTTCCACCCCAGTGGTGTACCGATCCCTGGTCGGGCCACCACAACACACAGAGTCCCACTCACCATCACTGTTTGTTTTGTATTTTGTTTGTGCTACCTTAAACTGGACACTGTCACTTGTTTGAATGGAGTTTTTCTTTCACCTTGAATCTCAGGATATGATTCATGTTCAGTCAGTGACTCAAACACAGGTTTACGTAATCTGAGACAAATCTGCTGAGATGAGGCTGTTCAGAATGAGAGGGGGCCAGGTTACACACACACGCACACACGCACGCACGCACGCACTCACGCACGCACGCACGCACGCACACACACACACACGCACACACACACACACAGTAATGCGCACACCACGCACAAATGCACACACCACACACCACACACACACACACACACACAGTAACGGGCACACACCATGCACGAATGCACACACAGTAATACACACACACCATGCACGCTGGCACACACACCCACAGTAACAAACACACACACGCACACACACAAGCATGCACAAACTCACTCACACATCACACACACAACTTGAACCCAAAACAAGTTCAAACACACGCCTCCTGGCAGTGGACCGAAGACTCACTGAAGACTGAAACTTATTGAAGGTCAAGACTGAAGGTTCACTCTCCACGAGCGTTAAAAACACAAAACTAAGTGATCTATTTAAAAGAGCCTTAAAGCCGTATTAAATAGGCCTCTCTGTCAGTGAAGAGCAGTTAGTGGGCCTGTAAAATGATCAGAATTACAGAAATTAAAATGCTAATTTATGCTTCAGTGACAAAGTGCAGTGCCGCATCTCCAAGGACAAAAATCATGTGACAGTAACAAGTGCACTGTCTGGCTGAACTGTGACAAAGTTCTGTCAGACTGCGTCAGGACTTAGCCTTAACAGTGAGACACTACCGCAAGGCGAGGCTCTGTCTCAGATGGTACCAGTGCCTGACCGGTTCTGGGTTTTGGTTCTGGTTGGACCCGGCACAAACTGAACTGACCCCAAAGTATGTGGTCCGTGAACTGGTCCCGGCAGACGCCCCCTGTAGACCCCAAACTTCACACCCGTCTGTGCATGCCCCCCCCCCACCCCCACCCCCACTCCCACCACTAAGGAAGTCTGTCCGTCACAACACCGGCTCCGCCCCTTTTGCACCCGACCATACACCAGCCTTTCTGTTGCCATGCCAACTGTTGTCACACATGTCACTGTTTTTTTTTTCTTCTTTGGTTTTTGCCGATGATCACATGTGGGTTTTCACACAGGAAATATGCATGCCCTGTTCACGTTGTTTCCAAATATTATTTTTGTTGTTATTTCTTGACACTGCACCACACGCATTTTCTCTTAATCCTTATGTTTGCAGCATTCCATTCTTTCCGTTGTTGTTGTTTAGTTTTTATTTTATTTTATATATATACATATATATAAATTTAAAATATTAATATTATGAGTATTAATATTATATTATTATTTACGTTAATTCATTTTTTTTTACTGCTCTTTAGCGCTTTATTTTGCCCGTCCGTAAAATAGGCCGTTATGTTTCCCCTCAGGCGCGAGACGAAGACGGCCATGCTGAGAAATTTCCCCAGCAGAGCTTTGGTCAGGACACGCCCAGGCTTGTCTTCAAGATTAACAGCGATGTTCTTGTAAGAATAAATCATTTAACAACAGCTCGAGCTTAAACTTTATCATTATTACTATTATTATTATTATTATTTTCTTATTTCTTGATGGCTAACGGGTAAGCGTAATGCACTACTGACTACCAGACCTGGGCTCAAGCACGTAATTGTTTTTGGATTCAAATACTTTTTCTGTGCTCGATTGAGCTTGCCTGGTTGCGGTTGAGCCGACCAAGAGGACCGGAAAAGGCGGAGCTTGCAGTTTTTGAGAGTATTTCCCAGGTTCCAGTACACCAGACAAGCTCAGTAAAGCATTGAAAAATATCTGAATCCAAAACAATTATGTATTTGACCCAGGTCTGATTTACATACTTTGATTTGATAGTCATGTTTAAATGTTGTTTAATATAGTAGAGCTGTTTTTTTTGTTTTTTTACTGTATTTTACTCTTTTAGAAGTTTTTGGCTGATGAGCAGGTTTGCATTCATTTTTCATTCAAGTTTATTTCATGTTTTTTATGTTATATTTTCTTTTCACATTTTTCATTCTGCATCTTGCTGTGTGATCCTATTTCTTTTGCTTTCCATAGACGTTGCTCACTAAGATTACTGTAAGTATTGAAACATGTGGAAATGATCATACGGTCATCTAACATTTCATTTTACAGGCTTCCTAATCTGTCTCTCGGGTGCTGGATTAACAGCCCAGGATCTGGCCTGGTTGAGTTCAGTCTTCTCCCCACATACAGAACAAGAGTGCAGTTTTTGTACAAAAGAACTAATGACCAAAATGCCTGATTCTGTTAGACAGGCCCTCCTAGTATAAAAGCGTACAAAACTGCCAAAACTGCTCAAGTAACAAGATGATGCAGACTTCGTTCGCCCATCCGTAGCAGCTTTTAGCCTTCTGCTTTTTAGTTTGCAGACAGGTCCGTCTTTTTCTGACCAACGGATTCCTAATGTGTGTTGAGCGGTTTTAGTCTTGGTTCAATTTCCTGGTGTTCCAGTTGGAGGACTAGCTTTTCGATTGGTTAACTGAACGTCTCGGTGTGAAGCATGCTGGTAGATGGTGTTCTTTTTCTTCTTCTGAGACTGAGCTCTGGGCAGGAGCGTGCATGGAGCTTGCCGTTTGGTGAGAATGTATGAAATGCGTGTTTCTTATGTAAAACTGCCTGTTTGCCTCTGTTTTTGTACACAGCTAGAATCGCTTCAGATGGATTGCTGGATTTATAATCAACCTAAACTCCTACAGAAATGGTGTAGCGCTGCTAGGGTTCATTTATTGCAACAATGTGTTTCCCTGTGTGTTTTTCTACCACTGACATGGCAACAGGCCATTCAGCCAAACTATTGTTTATATGTAATGCAAGTCCTGTATTACATGCCAACAGCGCCCAACTTCCTCCAACCGGACTTAGCCATCAGTTCGTTGTAGCCAGTTGCCTTTAGATTTTTATTGGGGTTTTAAAATGAATACAAAGTCAGATTCCACTGTATTCAGTGGTGTCTTCCATGTGACTAAATCTCTCATACGTGATCATCAAGTATCTGGCATGTGACTCTGTGATGTCACAGCAGAGAGAGAGAGAGAGAGAGAGAGAGAGAGAGCGAGAGAGAGAGGCTGATCGCAGATCACTGCAATGTTTTTGTGAGTGGAAACAAAGAGCATTATGATCTCTGTGATGTCACAGAAGAGGCAGAGACTGATCCCGTATCAGAGGAATGTTATCATGAGTGCAAACAGAGAGCATTGAGATCTCTGTGATGTCACAGAAGAGAGAGAGGCTGATCATGGATCAGTGGAATGTTTTTATGAATGGGAAGACTGGGTAATGTGATCTGTGTCTAACTTGCTGTGTTTAAAAAAATTATTTTTATCCAGACCCACCATTTATACCAAGTGCTAAACACAAAAAAAAACAATTGATGTGTCTTCCATACATAATTTCTGCCCTTACGTAACTTGGCACCAGAGCTGCTTTAGTTATTGTATTACTTTGTGTGTGTGTGAATAGCTTTTGAATTGAATATTTAAATGCAGTTTTAATTAACAACGCCTATTGGTCCCACTTAGCTGCAGCTGAATCGGGCCTTTCAGGAGTTTTATATAAATCCATTGTTAACCGCTTTCCGAGATCATGCTGTCATACTTAAGCAGATAGTTTTTGTGTGGGTTGTCCCTTTCGAGACATCCACTAATCTAAAACAGACAAATGAAGTGTTTCATTCAATCTATTTAAACCGATTGAATTTAGATGTTTGTTTTTTCTCCGTCAATCCCAGAAACCCCGGGGCTGCAGAGCCTGCCGGTTGCCATGGAACTCCTCCACGCTGGTGACCCATTTGGGGTGAACCTGCGCGTGATTGGCTGTCTTTTCGCCAATCGCTGCCTGCCGTGTCAGTTCTCATTGAATGAGATTTTGAGGACGGAAGTTGAGGCTCGGAAGTTTTTTCCGTGGAGGGAGATCCTAGGGGGCCAGGCACCCAGACACACAGTCGAACTCCCGAACACTCAAACGTGTACATAGGCAGGCTTACAAAAGCTGCACGTTCTCATGCATGCACACGCAAATAAACGGCACACGTGCTGTAGGAACAGGTTCACACTCTGTGTACGTAGAAAAGACATGATTTTTTAAAATTGCATATCCATGTTAAAAATGTGCACACAGAAAAGGGGCACACAGACACACTCACACAGTTATGTATGCACTGTCAGGCAGGTACGAAGACAGATGCACACACACACAGGCATTCACACACAGACACACAGAGACACACACAGACATACACACTCAGACACACAGGCACACACACACACGCATGCACACACAGATGCACACACACACACACAGGCATACACACACACAGACACACAGAGACACACACATACACACTCAGACACACAGGCACACACACACACACACACACACACACAGACATACACACTCAGACACACAGGCACACACACACACACACTCAGACACACAGGCACACACACACACACACGCACACACATACACATACACACACAGATGCACACACACACACACACAGATGCACACACACACACACAGTCATACAAAGGCATACACACACACACACACACACACACACACACGTTACCTCTCTCGCCCGTAATGACTGGTAATGATTAAGCCCTTGGCAGTCTGACTTATGGGATATGGGCAGCCCTTGCACAGGGGCAGAGACGGCATTGGACAGCTCCATTAGACAGTGGAGTCCAGGCTTAATGTCGTCGCCCCTCTGCGTATTCCTCACACTCTGAGAGACAGGCAGCCTCGGCGTGGGGGGGGACGGGGGGGGGGGGGTTAATTGCTTAACGAGTGCCGGGGCGAGCGAGCGAGGTGAGGTACGGCATCACAGTCGGAGTTCATCTCCGTCTCAGCGGCGAGGGGGAGCGGTGACCTGCCCTGGCCCCTGGGTCATTAGCGGGGGCCGTTACGCCACCCTGCCGGCCGGGTTTGGCCCCGAGACGGGGCCCCTCACCGGGGGGGAGGGGGGGGGGAGGTTAATGATCCATCTGATCCACTAATGATGATCCGGCGCGGTTTGTCGTAGCTGATCGGCGTCGTGAAGGAGTGCACCCATAAAAACACAGACGCACATACACATACACACACGCAGACATAATTATGCACACACATATGTCTCTCTCACACACACACACACACACACACATCCAATATGTCTCTCTCTCTCTCTCACACACACACACACACACATCCAATATGTCTCTCCCTCACACACACACACACACTCTCTCTCACACACACACACACACACACTCTCTCTCACACCCACTCTCTCTCACACACACACACACTCTCTCTCACACACACATACACACACTCTCTCTCACACACACACACACACACACACAGCAGTGCGCTGATTGGCGGGCGGTGAGGGGTGGTGTGTAGTGGCCTGGAGACAGAGCTCCATGTTCCAGGCGTTCGTTTTAGGGTCTCGGGGAACGCATCCAGGCCTGCAGGCTGTATGTCCCGCTCTGTGACACCCGCGGGGGACGCTCCAGAGAGAGATGGGCCACGTTAAGCACCGCCGGCACCGGCGATGACTCAGCGCGATCGGAATGGGACGACCCCAGTCCCCGGTTGATCACCGCCTGACGTTCCCTTCAGGAAAACTGGGATAGGTGCAGCGGTTTGGGAACGTCGGGAACAGCGGCGGGGAGAGAGAGAGAGACGGGGCCTCTGCGGCCGCGATCGGCGGGATTACCCAGCATGCCGTGCGGCTCTGCCCGCTCGGCGTGAAACAAACGAGCGTAATTACGGTCGCAACGCCGAGCAGCTGTGCGCGGGAGCGAGAGGAACATAACTCCATTAGCGCAGTGCGGCCCACGCCGCCGCCACTCGCAAAGTGTTCTCCATCTGTCACGCCGCCCGGCGCTAAACATTAAAACACTTTCATCATTTAAAATAACGCAGCGTGCCCGCCATGCTCTGGGGCTGGACCCGCGACGCCCCCCAAACCCCGAACCGCGCTTTCGCTGAAGAACTTTTATCGGTGTCAGCGAACGTTTCCCCACCGTTAATCAGCCCCCGATTGCTGCGACGCACTGTCCGCTCGAGTTTGAGTTACAGTTTGAGTTTGAGTTTGAGTTACAGTTTGAGTTTGAGTTTGAGTTTGAGTTTGAGTTTAAGCGGTCACTCTGCCTGTCCTTTTGGTACATTACATCATTAGATTACATTACTGGCATTTTTGGCAGACGCTCTTATCCAGAGCGACGTACAGTTGATTAGACTAAGCAGGAGACAATCCTCCCCTGGAGCAATGCAGGGTTAAGGGCCTTGCTCAAGGGCCCAACGGCTGTGCGGATCTTATTGTGGCTACACCGGGATTAGAACCACCGACCTTGCGTGTCCCAGTCATGTACCTTAACCACAACGCTACAGGCCGTACTTACCTCTACCCCTCATTAACTACACGTTGACTACCCACAATGCATTGCACAGAGACGTGCCATACCATGCACTCACACTGTAATGTGCAGTGTTAAATAAACTCTTACAGAGTAAGCCTACAGACGGTCCCTATTGGCTCCGCATTTTACAGTCTTTTACTTTACTTTGTCGCGGCTCAAACAGGCCTAGTTATCACAGACAGATAATCAGAATTGAATGTGGGTGGAAAAATAAGACAGTACTTCTGCTAACAGGTAGCTATTAACAGGTAATGGCAATCAAATAGGCAGCAATATATAATTCATTAGTACATTTTTTAATGGAAAACATAGTCTTTTGTATCCAAAGAGAACATTGCTGTATACTTTCTGGGTACATTTGGGAAAATGTGATCCGTGAAAAACAAAAATGTCCCTCCAATGTGTACGCACGTATTCTGCTGCCAAATTCTTACCACAGAAAATGCTGTCTGGTTTAGAATTGTTTTGTTTTTGCATTGAACTTGCTGCCAGGGTTGGTAAATTTGGTTATGGGAGTTTTAATTTGAGAGAGAAATGCTCTCTGAGTTCCTGCACATCAGAGATGACGGGGGAGTGCAGCACTGAGTGTTTTGTACTTTCGGCCGGGGCATGCGGTCAGGAAACTGCCCTGAGCTGCCCTGTGGCACTGTGGGAGAGTGCACGCTGAGATACATTAGTGCTGGAGAGAGGGAGAGGGAGAGAGAGAGAGAGAGAGAGAGAGAGAGAGAGAGAGGGAGAGAGAGGGAGAGGGAGAGAGAGAGAGAGAGGGAGAGAGAGACTGTGAGAGAGAGGGAGAGAGACTTTCTGACTTTTGTACGGCTGTGTGTGTGTGTGCATGTGTGTGTGTGTCTGTGTATGTGCATGCATGAGTATGTGTGTGTGTGCATGTGCACATGTGTGTGTGTGCATGAGTGTGTGTGAGTGTGTGTGTGTGTGCATGAGTCTGCGTGAGTGTGTATGAGTGTGTGTGTGTGTGTGTGTGTGAATGTGTGTGTGAGTGTGTATGTGTGTATGTGTCTGTGTGTCTGTGTGTGCACATGAGTGTGTGTGAGTGTATGTGTGACCGTGTGTGTGTGTGTGTGTGTGTGAGACTGTGTGAGACTGTGTGTGTTTGTGTGTGTGTATGAGTGTGTGTGAGTGTATGCGTGACTGTGTGTGTGAGTGTGTGTGTGTGTGTGTGTGTGAGTGTGTGTGTGAGACTGTGTGTGAGTGTGTGTGTGTGTGTGTGTGTGAGTGTATGTGTGACTGTGTGTGTGTGAGTGTGTGTGTGTGTGTGTCCAGTGTTAATGGAACAGCATCTCGCTGCATTAGTGTTCAGTGGGGGATTACGGTGTGGGTGATGGATGCCCGTCGTTGAGGGGCCTGACAGCTGATTAATGCTTTAATTATCTCTCATGAGCTGCTGCCACGTCCCCTTTGAGCTGCAGGAGTGAGCGCTGCACTGCAGGGCTATCTGCACTCCGCTCGCTGGCCTGGGGATGGAGCTCTGCACTACAGGGCTATCCTCACAGAGCCCACTCTGCACTCGACTCACTGGCCTGGGGATGGGGCTCTGCTCTGCACTCGCTGGCCTGGCGGAGTTCCAGGCTGCTTTTGAGTCTGCAGAACTGGGGAAGGGGCTTTGGTCTGCACTTGACTCATTGGACTGGAGGGGATCACTTTGCTCTGCATTTGATTCCCTGGTCTGCGGGTTCTCGTTGCACTTTCAGTTCACACTCTGCTCTGAGTTCGACTGAACTTGCTGAGCTGGGGTTGGGTGCTGCTCTGTGTTTGATGTGTTTGGCCTGGGTGAAATATTCAAATCACATATATATATCTTTTTTTTATTGAAGCATCTGAAATGTGATGACAAGACCAAAACCTAGACAACGTAAAGCAGATGGATGAGGTACAGGGAATGGATGGTGGAGAGAGAGGGAAAGTGAAAAAAGGAGAGAAGGAATGAGGGAGAGGGTGTAAAGTAAAGAAAGTGAGCTAGGGTGAATGAGATATACAGGGGGAATGAGAGAGAAAGAGAGATAGACAGGGGGAATGAGAGAGAGAGAGAGAGATAGACAGACTGGGGAATGAGAGAGAAAGAGAGAGATTGGCAGTGGGAATGAGACAGAGAGAGAGAGACTGTGGGAATGAGAGATAAAGAGAGTGATAGACAGGGGGAATGAGAGAGAAAGAGAAAGAGATAGTGGGAATGAGAGAGAAAGAAAGAGAGATGGGGGAATGAGACAGAGAGACAGAGAGAGAGAGAGAGTGAGTGAGATAGACAGGGGGAATGAGAGAAAGAGAGAGAGAGAGATAGACTGGGAATGAAAGAGGAACAGAGAGATAGACAGGAGGAATGAGACAGAGAGAGAGATAGACAGGGGGAATGAGACAGAGAGAGAGAGATAGACAGGGGGAATGAGACAGAGAGAGTGTGTGTGAGAGAGAGAGAGAGAGAGAGAGATAGATAGATAGACAGGGGGAATGAGACAGAGAGAGAGAGAGAGAGAGATAGACAGGGGGAATGAGACAGAGAGAGTGCGTGAGAGAGAGAGAGAGAGATAGATAGGGGGAATGAGACAGAGAGAGAGAGAGAGAGAGAGAGATAGGACAGGGGGAATGAGACAGAGAGAGAGATAGACAGGGGAATGAGACAGAGAGAGTGTGTGTGAGAGAGAGAGAGAGAGAGAGAGATAGACAGGGGATGGGGGGGGCTGTGTAAGCAGGAAATGTTTCCTTTGTGCTCGTTATCATGTTGATGGCGGGAGATTGGTTGCGCCCCCTTCCCCTTCTCAAGGCGGCATTGTGCCCCGCAGACGTCAGCTTCACGGCCCGTTTGAGATCAGACATGTGACGCCGTTACCGTAGCAGCAGCAGCAGCAGAGACACGGGAGCAGAGCTACGCTGCGCTCCTCTCCCCTGTGTGGACTGCACAGCTCTCCCCTGTCCCCGCCTGTGGACGTGTGAGGTCACAAACGTGCGATGAGAATGTTCTTAACCGGGCATTCTAATGCTGACGTAACAATCACCGCTGCTGGTTGAGTTCTGGAACACTGACTGAAATAAAACATTCTTCTCGACGTGGCAAAACCTTCCGCTGTCGCTTTTGTATCTGCGAGCATCAGAATTCTACACCAGTGTTCTAGAACTCCCACTGCTTCTGAGGCATCGGCATCGGAATGTTCAGTTAAGAACGCTCTCATCACATACAGAGAGAGAGGGAGCGAGAGAGAGAGAGAGAGAAGGAGAGGGAGAGAGAGAGAGGGAATGAGAGAGAGAGAGAGAGAGAGAGAGAGAGGTACAGTCAGAGAGTCGCACCTCGCTGCCGATGTGTAAATGAGAATCCCGTGTCAGAACAAGGGTGTCGGTGATAACAGAAAGAATTTAGCAGATTTGGCGAGGCCCGGCCTCTCTTCAGTCCGCTTTCATTTTTCACTCCAGTGACTCGGGGTGTTTCTCTGGTTCCTGGCCAGATTCTTCTTCTTTTTTCCCCTGGTTTGTAAAGAAGAATGTTAGATATTTATTTAACCCTGAGGTCAGTCTGAACTGAGAAATGTGTTTTCTACTCGCTCAGACTGCAAACTTTGCCATTATTGCCGCCTTTTTTTTTCTGTTTAGGAGTAAAATGTGTGTTTTTTATTCATTTTTCAAAAGCACACAGAGCAAGTTGAGTAATTTCAGTTTGCTCATGTATCATTGCAGGGTAGTGTAAGAGTAAAGGTGCTGCCAAGATTGCGTGTGTTTGCTGTAATATCGCTGTAATACTAACTGATGTAATTCATCTCTCCTCCCTTCCTCTTTTGCTCTCCTCTCCCTCTCCATCCTCTCTCCTCTCTACTTTCTCTCCTCCTCTCTCTCCCTCCCTCTCTTTCTCCCTCCCCCTCTCTCTCCTCCTCCCTCTCTCCCCTCTCTCTCCCTCCCTCCCTCTCTCTCTCTCCCTCTCTCTCTCCTTCTCTCTCTGTCTCCCTCTCTCTCCCTCTCCCTCTCCCTCTCTCTCTCCCTCTCCTCTCTCCCTCTCACTCCCTCTTTCTCTCTCCCTCCCTCTCTCTCCCTCTCCCTCTCTCTCTCCCTCTCACTCCCCTCTCTCTCACTCCCTCTCTCTCTCTCTCCTTCTCTCTCTCTCCCTCCCTCCCTCTCTCCCCCCTCTCTCTCCCCCCTCTCTGCAGGTGTGTGACTGGTGTAAGCACATCAGACACACTAAGGAGTACCTGGACTTCGGGGCGGGCGAGCGCAGGCTGCAGTTCTGCAGCGCCAAGTGTCTGAACCAGTACAAGATGGACATCTTCTACAAGGAGACGCAGGCGGCCCTGCCGGGCGGGCTGGGCATGGAGGGCAAGCCGGACGGCGGAGGGGTGCAGCTCCTCACCCCCGACTCCTGGAACACCCCGCTGGGGGACCTGCGGCGCAAGGCTCCGTCCCCGGGGGGCCCCTCGGGCTCCAGCTCGGCCTCTCCGTCCGAGTCCAGCTCCGCCGTCTGCCCCTCGTCCTCCGCCGGGAAGGTGCCCACCCCGGGCCCCCGGCCCCACGACAGCCCCACGCTGGCCCCGCCCATTCCCCACGCTGCACCCCCCCATGGGGGTCCCGCCGGGCAGCCCGCCCATGGTGATGACCCCCCGCGGGCCCGTGCCGCTGCCCTTCTTCATGGAGCACCAGATGATGCAGCAGATCCGGCCGCCGTTCCTCCGGGCGCCCCCCGCACCACGCGCCCGGCCCCAACAGCCCCCTCTCCAATCCCATGATCCCCGGCATCGGGCCGCCCCCGCCCCCACGGACCCTGGGCCCGCCCTCCAGCCCCCTGCACCGGCCCATCCTGTCCCCCCACATCCACCCGCCCTCCACCCCCACCCTCTCGGGGAACCCCGGGATGATGCCCCCGCACCCGGGCGCCCACCTCTCGGGGCTGCCCTTCCCCCCCCGTCAACATGATGCACAACGGCCACCTGCCCCCCCATGCCGCCCGTCATGAACTTTGGGGTGCCCTCCCTCGCCCCCCTGGTGCCCCCGCCGACCCTGCTGGTGCCCTACCCGGTCATCGTGCCCCTCCCGGTCCCCATACCCATCCCCGTGCCCATCCCCTTCAGCCCCAAGGCCTCGGGCGATCGCCACGACAACGGCGACACCATCCCGAGCGCGTCGAGGGAAGGGGGCGAATCCAAGGGCCCCGGACTGTTCTCCCCCGGAGCCTCGTCGGGAGGAGGAGGGGGAGCGGGGGGAGGAGGAGGAGGAGCAGGAGGAGGTGGGGGAGGAGGAGGAGGGGGTGGAGGTGAGAGCGGGGACTCCAAGCAGGGGCCCCCGAAATCCAACGACCTTTCGCCCGGCGTGTCGGGACACTTGCTCTCCAGGACCACGCCGCCGGAGCAGTGCAGGACTGACGGAGTGGACCTGACGGTGAAGTCGGAGACTCCCGAGAGATCCCGCCTCTCCCTGCCTTTGCACCTCCCCCTGCCCGCCCTGGCCTCTCCTCAGGCCCCACCCCAGGACGGGGTGATAGACCTGACGATGGGCCGCCGCGCGCGGCTACAGCAGGTGATCCAGCGGGCGGCGCCCAGCGTGCAGGTGAAGCTGGAGCCTGAGCCCCAGAACATGCCAAGCCTGGCGTACCCGGGCGAGCCGGGGCGGGGCGGGGCCATAGTTTTAGGGGGTGTAGCCTCAGCCGTAGGGGAGGAGCATAGAGACTCAGAGGACCCTGTTACCCTATCGTTACCCCTGCCATGCGGGGACCCCGCCTACTGCCCCCCTCCCTCTGCTGCCGTGCCGCCCTCCCCTCCCGCGCCCCAGCCACCGCCCACCCTGCCCCACCACGCCCAACACCCCCCCGCCCCAGACTCCGCGCACTCCGCCCCGTGCAACGTCATCGTCAACGGCACCCGCTCGCCAGACCCCGCTCGGAGGCCCACGCCCGTCACCGCTGGCGCCACGGTGACCGGCGTTGCCGCAGCAACCAGCGAGGAGCCGGCGGTCAGCGAGCTGGAGTCGGTGAAGGAGAACAACTGCTCGGGCGCGGAGCGGGACGCAGGTAAGAAGTCCCTGTTGTCGTCGTTGGCGGAGGAGGCCGCGGCGGCTGCCGCCATTTTGGGTGGTGGCGGCGGGACCGGTGGGGACAAGCAGGACCCGGGGTGCCTGAACGAGGACGACCACGCCTACGCCCTGCCGCTGCTGCCCAAGGCCGGCTGCGTCATACAGGCCCTGCCCAAGCCCAGCGACAAGACCGCCATCGCGGCTCCGCCCCTGTCCGGCCCCCGGGGCCACCGACCAGCAGCCGCCCATAAAGAGGAGGTGCCTGCGAATTCGCAATCAGAACAAATGAGAGGCCAAAAAAAAGGAGAAAAGGTTGGTCTCCCATGCAAAGCGGGTAGGGGGGGGGTGGGGTCCCCCCTGGTGCTATGCAATCCTGTGTCTGGGCTGGGCACTGCCACCTCACACCTACACACACACACAGACGCACATACACTCACTCACACACACACACACACACATGTGCTCACACAAAGGCTTGCTTAGGGTGGAGTCCATTGTTACTTTGGTCCACTCTTGTGGGTCCATTAAGACAGACCGGGCAAAAGGAAGTCCTGACCTGTTAGGGCAGGTGCAGTCATGAGCTTCTTTCATCTCTGCCTTTTTTGGCAAGTGATGTTGTGCACTTTTGTCCCCGGATGACTGCACTCCTTGGTGATGGAGTCTCCGCCAGGTGGAACGATCCACAGTGGCAGTCTCCAGGGTGGCATGGTTTATTGTTTAGGGATAAGTCTTTAGCTCTTTAGTCTGTAAGCCACTTTTCCTGACCACCTGCTGAGTCATGACCCAGTTGCAATTGTCCACACAGGATCGTTCGTGACAGGTGGTCAGCTGGCATCCGGATGTCAATAGTGAATAATGACCGCCACTATGCTCTATGGTCTTTTGTAGGAGCTCAGAGTGGGGCATGTTGTCCTGCCAAGTCACTTTAAGAATGCGCTGGAGGAATCTTTCAGCTGTTTTGGCCTGTAGTGTCGTGGTTAAGGTACGTGACCGGGACCCGCAAGGTCAGTGGTTCGATCCCCGGTGTAGGCACAATAAGATCCGCACAGCCGTCGGGCCCTTGAGCAAGGCCCTTAACCCTGCATTGCTCCATGGGAGGATTGTCTCCTACTTAGTCAAATCAACTGTAAGTCGCTTTGGATTAAAGCGTCAGCCAAATGAATGTGATGTTTCAAGTGACGGCTGTAGAGTGCCCATGTTTCACAACCGTAGAGAAGTGTGGATATGCATACTGCCTGCTAGACCGCGACCTCGGTGTGGAGGTACAGGTTGCTATTACAAAAGACTCCTTTCCACAGTCACCCAAAGGTGATGATGAGGCCTCTCTGATCCGGTTCTGGACGTCCTGGTCAATGCTGCTTTCCTCTGAGAGGAATACGACCATGGTACTCAAAGTACTAGAATGGCTAGTGGGGAATCTGAGATGGCGAGAACAAGTAGTTTTTTGTGGGGATCTGATGACCACTGGCAGAGGACCTCTGTTTGTGTTTTTGTTAGCAGTCTATACCACATCCTGCTGTTTACCCTCATCGCAGCTGTCAGAGTGGCTTGTATGGTTTCTGGTGAATGTGCCACAAGAGCACAGTTGTCGGCATACTGGAGCTGAAGTATGCATACAGACTGTAGCTTCGTTGTAACTCCTTGTTGCTTGAAACCTCCATCTAAGTCCGGGATCACCTGACTCTCATCTTCCATGTCTTTGTACAGGTGTGTTGTAACACACTGGAGGAAGATGGTGAGGGCCATGAACAGGTGTTTGTTTTGTTCCCAACACTTTTCCTGCAGTTTTTTTTTTTCAGAATCCACACTGGGATTCTGGGAGCAGGTTCTCAGTGATGAAGTTCATGAGTCAGTGGTGATTTTTGCCAGGACTTTGTCAGCGACTGAGAGGAGTTGTATGCCCCTACTGTCGCCACAGATGGATCTGTCCCCCTTTTAGAAATGGTGACAATTTTTTCATCCCTCCATTGATGGGGGATGCTCTCTTGCCACCATACCAAGGCAGTGAACAGGTAGACTGCTCTGGCGCAAAAAGGTAGTCCCCCTGCTTCAGGATTTCGGCGGGGATGGAATCCGGTCCAGGAGTTTTATTATTTTTTGTGACCTAATAGCGGTGCAGGCAGGTGGGAGATCGATGCTCTGGATGATGGGTAGAGTGGGCAGCTCCTCCAGGACTGAGGATTTGCCTGGTTTAGGACAGCTTCAGAAGAGCTCTCTGGATCTCTGGACTATCTTAGTTTGAGGGGGTGATCCATCACCACTTCTAAGGGGACAGAGAGAGAGAAGGTTATTGGGTATGGTTGTATGGTCTTCACAGCGTCTTAAACATTTTGCATGTTGTATTTGTCACCATCGGGTTGCCTTTTGTGACCTCTGGAGATCCACCGCTCATCCTGCAGATGCTGCAGAGCACATTGACCCTCTCCTTTGGTCTTGCTATTTCCATTTCCATTTGAGGGCCACAGAAGATGGGCTCTTGAGTGCTGCTTTGTGTGGCGGCCTATAGCCCACGGTGCTTGCCTGGGACCCGGAAGGTTGGTGGTTCAAGCCCCAATGCAGACACAATGAGATCTGTGCAGCTGCTGGGCCCTTGAGCAACTCGACATTGCTGCAGGGGCGACTGGCCCCTACTTAGTGTAATGAACTGTCATTTGCTTTGGATAAAAACGTGAGCTAAGTATCTGTAATGTATTGAGATCTGTGCTCTGCAGAGGATAGTGGTGCACTGAGGGAGGACCACTTGTCATTGATTGATCTTCACCTCAGTGTCCAGCAGAGACTATGTTCTTCAGCTGTTCTGCTAGAGAAGAGCGCAAGAGGTTTGGCACCTTTGTGTCTTGGAGCTGGGTGCAGTACAATCTTAGTGATCTTCCTGAGGTGGACTACTGGGCGCACACACACACACACACCGCCAAACTGCACAAAACAAGCACCATCAAACTAGCATCTCTAAGCTCTGGACTTTGGTGATGAATAAGTGTGGGTGTCTGTGTTCGTGTGTGCTTGGAGATGTGTGTGTGTATGAAAAGCAGGGTCTTTATTCTGGCAGACAGTAGCAGTGTGGACTGGAGAATTTCGGGGTGGGGTCCAGGCGGGTCGATGAAGCCTGTGGGCTGAAGGGAGAGTATTTGAACTGGAGAGGAGCGGTGTTGGGTTTGGGACGGGACAGGAGTCACTTCCTACACAGCTCGGTCCGAGTGGGTCCTAAAGCATAGAGCCTGAGAGAGCGAAACATGAGAGGGAGGCCTTCGTCTGTGAGATGGGGGTCACGTGTCTCCTTCTTTCTCTCCCAATCCCCTCTCCTCCTCCTCCTCCTCTTCCTCCCCCGCCACTCATTATCAGGAGGGTCATATTTTCTCTATTTTCAACTTCCTGTGTTCCCCGCTTCTTCCAAAGCTGCTACCGAGATGTCCTTGATGATCTGTGACCCCCCCCCCCCAGCTCTTAGGTCCAATCCTATGGGATCCCTGAGTCACGTGACCTTGCGCCCGACCAATCGGACGCCCCGGTGCAGTGAGGCGTGACCGTGACCTTCTGTGCAGGCTCTTTTATCACATCGCTCTGGGAGGGAAAGGGTTCGAGTTACCGCTCCCCGACGTTCCGAGGAATTCTCCTTCCACCCTCCCGCGCTCGGGTTCGGAAGTTTCACGAAAGGGTTCCAGTTACCGTTCCCCGCCGTGCCGAGTTTCGGAAGTTTCACGGGGCTTTGGTCAGTTTTGTTGAGTTTGTTTCACGCGTCCCCTTAGCAACCGTTTCATGCAAAGTCACGATTGTTTCGCCAGTAAAAGCCACAGGGAACTCGTGTCTCTGTAATCACAGAGCATGGTTTTAACCCTTTAAAAATCCACCTTTCTCTGTCGCTGCTTAACTGCAGGATTTCTTTTCCTTCTTTTTCTTTTTTCTTTTTTTTTCTTTTTTTGGGGAGAGTGAATGTCATCTGTATTTTTAGCTGAAAGTCTTCAGAAAGCTCTCCAGACTAAGGAGCCGGCCAAAGTGGAGGGTTTCAGTGTAAAGGAAATACTGGCGTTCCTTCTCACATTTCCATGGTTTTATTTTGTGTACGTTAGAGCGTCGCGCGTAACACGATCTCACCGCACGGGTGCGAGCACAGAGTTCGGATTATTGTGGAGTGGTGGGGTGGGGGAGGGTCGAGAATTGGGTGGGGGGGGGGGGGGGTGTGTGGAGTGGTGACCCCTGGCCAGGAGCACACATCCTGTCAGACACGTGGGTATTTTTTACCATGCAGTGCAGTGTGACACCGTGTGTGTGATTCAGAGGGTTTACCCAGATGTGCCCCACAGCCGCTACCCGCCGGTGAGAGGTGGAGGACCTGTTTCTCTCGTCTCTGAAAGGAAACTAGTTCGGCTTTTAGGCTCCTGTTCTGTGTGTGTGTGTGTGTGTGTGTGAGAGTGAGTGAGTGAGTGACTGAGAGAGTGAGTGATTGAGTGAGTGAGTGAGTGAGTGATTGAGTGAGAGAGTGAGTGAGTGACTGTGTGTGT
This sequence comes from Conger conger, assembly GCF_963514075.1. Taxonomy (NCBI): domain Eukaryota; kingdom Metazoa; phylum Chordata; class Actinopteri; order Anguilliformes; family Congridae; genus Conger; species Conger conger. The sequence goes on along the minus strand of NC_083760.1, from coordinate 87,899,737 downwards.
GTATGTTTGAGTGTGTGTGTGTGTATGTGTGAGTGTGTGTGAGTGACTGAGAGAGTGAGTGATTGATTGAGTGAGTGAGTGAGTGAGTGAGTGAGTGAGTGAGTGAGTGAGTGAGTGAGTGAGTGAGTGAGTGAGTGAGTGAGTGAGTGAGTGAGAGAGTGAGTGAGTGACTGTGTGTGTGTGTATGTTTGAGTGTGTGTGTGTGTGTATGTGTGAGTGTGTGTGAGTGACTGAGTGTGTGTGTGTGTGTGAGTGTGTGAGTGTGTGAGTGAGTGTGAGTGAGTGACTGAGTGTGTGTCTGTGGTGAGTGTGTTGTTGTTGTTGTTGTTTAGCTGTTGTGATTATTAACATCGCTGCACAGTGAATAAATAAAGGATTATTTATTGTCTGATCGACTGCTTGTCCACACGGACAAAACTATTGGATTGCTGGCTCTCCTGAGGGCCCAACGTTTTGGAGACCAGACCCCTCTGAAGAGAAGGAGGGGAGGAGTGCGAAAGACATGTGAGCAGGAGAGAGGGGTGTGAAGGCACTTTGGGGAAAGGGACACATGATTTTGTTATAGAAACTGGAGAAGGAGAGAGAAGACTCGAGAAGCTTTGGGGGCCGTTTAACTGCTTTTAGCCTCCCGCCCCCCCCCCCCCTCCCCTCTCCTTGGCAGACCCAGAGAGTTTTTTCTTCTGTGGTAAAAAAGCACTCAATCTTAAAACTAATCAAAAATCCACGAGGACGTGTCGCTGTTTTCGTAAATGTGGCGCACATCGTTTATTTACCGCGCAGTGGAACCTTGTTCGTACTTCTTGGCATGTGAACGGCGCGTGTTACAACTGCGCGGAGCCCCGTGTCGTAGCGCAGCCCCGTGTCGTAGTGGAGGCCCGTGTCGTAGAGGAGCCCCGTGTCGTAGCGATGCCCCGTGTCGTAGTGGAGCCCCGTGTCGTAGTGGCGTAGTGGAGCCCCGTGTCGTAGCGATGCCCCGTGTCGTAGCAATGCCCCGTGTCGTAGTGGAGTCCCGTGTTGTAGTGGAGGCCCGTGTCGTAGTGACGCCCCGTGTCGTAGCCCCGTGTCGTAGCGCAGCCCCGTGTCGTAGTGGAGCCCCGTGTCGTAGTGGAGCCCCGTGTCGTAGTGGAGCCCTGTGTCGTAGTGGAGCCCTGTGTCGTAGTGGAGGCCCGTGTCGTAGCGATGCCCCGTGTCGTAGTGGAGCCCCGTGTCGTAGTGGAGGCCCGTGTCGTAGCGATGCCCCGTGTCGTAGTGGAGGCCCGTGTCGTAGTGGAGCCCCGTGTCGTAGTGGCGTAGTGGAGCCCCGTGTCGTAGCGATGCCCCGTGTCGTAGCAATGCCCCGTGTCGTAGTGGAGTCCCGTGTTGTAGTGGAGGCCCGTGTCGTAGCGATGCCCCGTGTCGTAGTGGAGCCCCGTGTCGTAGTGGAGGCCCGTGTCATAGCGATGCCCCGTGTCGTAGTGGAGCCCCGTGTCGTAGTGGCGTAGTGGAGCCCCGTGTCGTAGCGATGCCCCGTGTCGTAGCAATGCCCCGTGTCGTAGTGGAGTCCCGTGTCGTAGCGCCGCCGCGGGGCGCTCGGCAACAGAACTGTGAGTGTTCCATAACTCGCGTATCCAGTTGCGTGTTGTTTTTTTTTTGTTTTTGTTTTTTTGGTCATGCGAGAACACATATTCCCTGGAATTGCGATTTCATATTTTTCAGCGGGGTGTCGGTTTTCGGGCGCGGGAGGCCTCCGCGGTTACCGAGACGGTCCCTGGCGTTCCCTCAGTGCGCCGCTGTCACATATCGCCCTTTCATGAGTAAGCCACACCGGCCCGGCCCGTTGCCATGGCGAACGCACAATACCGGCCTTTGTGCCGGCAGCGCCCCCCCCCCCCCCCCCCCCCCCGTTCACCGAATCGCCCCCCTCCCGCGCCCTCCTCCGGATGTCAGCCCGACGCGGTATCAAAGGCCGGCCGTGCTGCGGCTAGATGGCACTTTCCCCGCCTGTTAACGGACGCTGAGCAGTACCGCGACCCACACCCCGGCAGAGCTGCCCGCTGGCATACGCACCGTGTGCAGTCAGTTCGGGCCACAACCGCCATCCGGGCCACAAAATTCTAGTTTATTTTTTATTTTAAGATTTATTTTTGTTGGGAGCACTTTCGGGGCCACAACAACATTCCTGGTCGGGGCCACCAGGATCCTATGGCCAGTTTCACCCTTACACACGCACACCGCAGGGTGGCCATGGCAGCTGCTGGTTGCTGGCTAAATTTATGCTGCTGATTGGCTGCAGCAAGGGTGTCCAATCAGAGCCAGTACTGCAGCACAGAACAAAAACATTTCGATTCCATCAATCAACTGACCAAGCTCTTTAATCAAGTCCTAGATTTGTTGAATGGCTGTTTTGTCCATTCAGAAAGAAAGAAAGCCTCTTGCCACACTAGCTTTTCTCAGATATACATTGAGACCCTTGGACTAACATGTCCACACACCTATTCTGGCTGTTGTTTGTAAGGGAACCACAAAAACAGCTGCAGATGCTGCAGACCTCTAGGACTAGGGTTTGACCCCCATGATCTAGTCTAGGGACCCAGAGTCCACCACACTCGCATACACACATGCACACACACTCATGTACATGTATGCACATACACACACTCACACAAACAAACATGAAACATACGTTTTTGTAACCAAACGTTATTTAGTGGAAGCTTTCATTGGCCTTTTTTGAAGTGAATCGGTTTTATCATGTAACGTATGACGATAAATGTACTCATAATATCGAATGATTTTATTTACTATTGAATGATTGGCCAAGACGAATAAGCAAGCATGCTTTCAAGTTCAAAGGAAATTATATGTTTACTCTTCCTGCTCTTTGAGCAGGTTATGAAGTAAAATGAAAACTCATATTTGTTAAGTTTGATCATTGAGAGGCAGTGAATTCACTTTAAATCTATCATGTCATGATGGAAACAGCAGGTCTTCGCCTGTGAAATAGTGCGGCTCCACTTACATCCTGTGGTCCTGGAGGCACAGCTCACCGCGAGACTGCAGGCGTCCCTCACGGCTCAGTACCAGGGCCGGGTCCGTTTCTGTTCTTTTGGCTGTAGGAGTGTTTGGAGCTGAGGTGATGCTCCAGCCAGCTGCTGTCATGTCAGATCACAGCCGTTTGTGTAAAGACTGTCTAAAAAAAAAACAGAGAAATGCCAAGCAACAACAGAAAGCGGCAAAAATATGTTCAGAAAAGATATCCCCCCAAGATGGGGGTGGGTGGGTTGGAGGTTCCCTGTGGGACAAAAAGAGACCAGTACACACCCATAATCCCCTGCGTTAGACACTCACAGTGTTTCACCCCTCACACCTCACACAGTCCATTTCTGCTGATTCTGTTGCTTGTTTCTGTCGATTCGCCGTGAATGTAAGAGCGAATCGGAATCATAAAACCCAAAGGGAAATGTCAGTTTTTTTGCTGTGCTTTGTGTTGTTTCAGTGGTATTTTCCTTCCCTTTTATGGCTAAAAACAGTGTGTGCTCGCTCCACTGCAGAGAGGAAACCCTGGAGATGTTCTGTCAGGAGACCCCGACTCAAACTCGCGACCTTTGACCCTCTCTCTCCTCTCCTGTTCCCAGCTCCGCTGACAGACAGCGTCACACTAACAGGATGAAGAGAGATGGGCCACGCCCGGTGCCACGCCCTGCCCCACTGCGGACAACACCAGCTCCCCACCCCCACCCCCCACCCCCCACCCCCCACCCACAGCCCAACCCACCCCATCCAAGCTCCGCCCCTCTCTAAGCCAACCAGCACGTGCAATGCTCCACCTCGCCACGCCATTGGACAGGGAACCGCTCTGTCGGCCATGGTACCCAAAATCTAGAGCACAGACCAAGGCCAATCGCGTGAGCCCTGCCAACTCCCGAACTCTGACCTTTCGACACTCGGCCAATCGTTTCTATTCGCAATCACTGCTTTAGCACAGTAACGTGGGATAGATTCCCCACCCCCACGCCCTCCTGCCCCCCCTCTACCCCCCACACCCAAAACTTCCCCTCCCACAAAGCCTGGAACTCTAGATCACTTAGCACAGGGGGCTGTGTGTCAGACACCTCGTGTCTCCTCTTCAGCCCAAGCCTAGACATTCTCCCACCCTTCCTCATACTTTGAGGGGACATTTTCCCCACCTCCCCTCTGTTAAACTGTTCTTGTTTTGTTTTTCATTTCTCTGACACTGTATGTCCGGTGTGCGGTTGTGCACCCAGGCCCTCTCCTGGGGGGGGGGGGGGGCAGTGGACTGGGGTAAGTTGTGGGGGGCCCCGAGTACAGATTTGTGGGTGTTTCTCTTTTGACTGAGTGCCAAGAAAACTTGGTAAATGTTCGCTGGTCTCAGATTTCCCACCCCCCTCTTTACAGATCCAGGGTACACACAGAACCCCCATCTCCCCCCCCCCCCCGCCCCTCCCCCAATTCCTTCCGCCAATCTCCACTGGGAACAGAGCGATTGTTTTTCGAACCGGAGACCAAAAACCCTCCTGGAAGACTTAAAAGAATCTGAGGGGGGGATCTGAGGGGGGAGGTTCTCTAGGCGCTGTGAGACGAATTTTAAACAACGACAAGGAGAGAGAAAGTGATGACATTCACACCTGGGTAGCGCTCAGTCCTGGGGGAGACTCCGGGGACGCCAGGCCCCCCCCCCTTCGCCGGGATCGGGGGGGTGGAGGGGTGGGGTTCAAGAGACAGATGTGTGAAACGAGGGCGGGGCCAGGAGGAGAAGACTCCGCCCCACACCCCCCACCCTGGCCCCATCACCTCTCAGTTTGGCTCCTGTGTTTTTTTTTTCATGGTATGAAAAGAGAGAATGTGCAATCAAACAAAACGCTATTCACTGGCTCCAGGACTACAGGGTAGAAAACTGAACTCATATGCACTCGTGTGGATCTCACCAGCAAGTAGCAGCAGTGCATTGTGGGTAAGCTCCACCCCCAAGGCCCTGAAAACTTAGGAATAAAAGAAGAAGAAATCAAATCCCAGTTCAAACCGTTTGTTTGTACACTGTAGATTGATCAGCCGATCCTCCCCTGATCATTTGTTTGCCCAGAAAGCTCACCTGTGTTCATCGTTCACATTGTCACCTCCTTGGCCATGCCTACAGTGTTCCAGCAAAGATCCAGTCCAACACCGTCCGTGCCTGCATGAGGTCCCACCTCTCACAGTACAGTGGCCAATAGCAGCCTTACTTCCCACAAGGCCTGAGCCAATCAAAGCTCAGAACTCACCCATCGGCATTGTGACATCACCAGAACTTTGCCCCAGTCTCAGCCTGGGCCCTGCCCACAGGGATCATCAAATCCAGCCCTGGTTTTCTGTCCTCCCGGGTTATTAACTGGACAGTCGGTGCCACTGATTGGCCAGACTGTCTGCTCACCTGACTCCCAGGTAAAGGGAGGGTGGAAAAGCAGCAGTTCTCGGCCCTCGAGGACCTTGATTTGATGATCTCTGGGCTATGCAGTGGTGTTATTGTGTCGGTCAGGGCTGGCCTGGTGGGGGGGTGGGGGGGTGAGGTGAAGCTTCTATGTACGTGCCTAAACCCGGAACATTCTGCGACGTTCGCACTAAACTGGGGCTAAGCCAAGCAATCTCAGTCAATCAATTAGCCCACCAGTTCAGTTCCAGACATTTGTTCAGACGTTTCTTTTTCTTTTTTTTTAATTCACTCGTAATCTCCCGTAACACTCCATTAAGAACCGTTAACCTAATTAGAAAATGTCTAAAGCCGTTTTTTCGGGGTGATCCGCTTGTTTTTTTCTCGCCACTGCCAGCAGTAGTATTAATCAAGCCGTCCTGCGCTGCTGAAGCACGGGGTGTTCGCCGGATGAACGGAGAGCGGAGGAGGAGTTCGCTGAAATGCACCTCGGTCTCCGCGACGATTTACGACGCCGACACCTGTTCCCAAATGCCATTCCTCCGTCTTCCGTCCCCCGAGTCCCCCCCGCGGACGCGTCCCGCCTTTTGTGTCCGCCGAGATCATTGATGCCAAATATTTGTTTCGGAGATTTATCGCCGGCGTAGGTACGGCGGGGCCTTCTTCGCCGCGGAAAAAACGCCGGAGACATGGAATCTATCAGTATTATAATTTATTCCTCCGCATTAAAAAACGGAATGTAATTGCGGTCCGATTAATGGGTCAGGAGACAGAACCTGAAGCGCGGTGTTTGCGTCTCCTGAGGCATCGCCAAAACAAATTGCACTGAATCGAGTGTTGAGCGGAGGAGCGGCCATTTTAATTCAGAGCAGCGTTACGGAAGAGCGCAGGGGGAAACGCCGAGGTCCCGGTGACCAACACCCGCCCTGCCCTGCCCCACCCAATCCCTCCCCACCCTGCCCCACCCAATCCCTCCCCACCCTGCCCCACTTACCCAGTATGGAGGCCTCTACCTCTACGGGGCAGCCTGTAGCATAGTGGTTACATGACTGAGACCCGCTACGTTGGTGGTTCGATCCCCGGCCGAGCCACAATAAGATCTGCACAGCCGTTGGGCCCTTGAGCAAGGCCCCTAACCCTGCACTGCTCCAGGGGAGGATTGTCTCCCGCTTAGTCTAATCAACTAGAGCGTCTGCCAAATGCCATTAATGTCATGTAAAAAAAATACGACAACAGCTAAAGTGTGAGGTAGTTTGAGGGTAAGGTTTTGTGCGTGTGCTGCCATCTGCCTGTTGGAAGTTCATTGCTAGGGTGCTGTAACTGTTAAATGGCCAAATGAGCTACAGGATAGCCAGCCACTCGCTCTGAAAAGCACAGCGACTCACGCCTTAGAGTGAAAAATCGATGGCGGTGATTTTATCGAATGTGTACGTTCAACAGTCCACAGCTTGACGACTGTTCTGACCTCTCCATGAGCCGATAGTCATTTATATCAGCCCGGAGGACCGACAGGGCTTCTTCCCCGCTAAACGGGACTGTTTGTTTTTTTTATCGATAGCCAATCATTACAGACGTAGAAGCCGATCACAGCCGGCGCACAGCGTGCCGGGGTGGGTTTCTGCTCTCGGCCCCGTTACCCGATACAGGAGTTCTGCTTTGCTGTGATTTGTATTCAGTGTGGCTCAGGACCCCCCCCCCCCCCCACCCCTCCCCTCCCCCAAAAAAAAAAACTCCAACTATCGCCCCTTTCTTTGCCTCCCTGTCTCCATCGTTCATGTACTGCCGTTTTTTTTATTTTTTTTATTTTTTTTGCTTCTGGATGGAAAACAAAGTGAAATGTAACCCAACCCTGCAGCACCCCCCAATCCCACCCCCAGCCCCACCGCCCCCCCCTGTGTGAAGGGTTGGGTTTCATGCGAGTTTAATTGGCTTTTTTAGCTCTGAGGTCTAATTGTTACACATTTCAGCCGTCTCCTTTTCAAAACCCCGGTCCATCTGCAGGTTTTATTTTTCCTCCTGGAACTTTTTTCCTCTTTTTTTTTTCTCTCTCCCTCTCTCCCGCTCTCCCTCTCTCCCTCCCTCTCTCTTTCTGCGGTGGAAACTGTATCTGTATCGCACGGCTTTGACTCTCGCGGCGGTGTCAGGTGTCGGGGGGGTAAAAAAGGATGGCTGTCAGACCGGGGGGGGGGCGGCTCTGGAGCCACTGCCCCGCAGACCGGCGCCCCCCCATGGCACCCAGGGGTGTGGGCGACCGCCCCCCTCCCTGAGTGAGTGTGGAGGGCAGGAGGGCGAGAGGGTGCAGAGCGGTCACCCCGCAGAAATACTGTCAGCTCTGTCTCTCTCACTCTCTCTTTCTTTCTCTCCCTCCTCAACTACCACCACCTCTCCTTCTCTCTCCATCCCCCCCTTTCTCTCAACTGCCCCACAATTTCTCTCACTTTCTCCCTCTCTCTATTCCCCCGCTCTTCCCCCCTCTCCCTCACTCTCTCCTCCTCTTCTTTCCATCCCTATTCTCTCTATTCCCCCACTCTTTCCCTCTATCTCTCTCTCTTTCTGCCTACCTCACTCTCCCCTCACTCTCTGCCGTACCTCACCCTCCCCCTGTTCTAGGCCTCTGTTTTCCTGCGTGTCTCTGTCAGAGCCAGGCCGGGGGAACCTGAGCCCAGTGGCCAGATTAGAGACTGTTGACTCAGAGGCGCTGGTGAAACTGGAGCCGGCCCGTGTTGACGGTCAGGCATTTCGGAGCTGGTTCACTTACGCCAGGAAGGGGATCCTGTGTCACACTAATTATTGCTTTTTCTGAGTCTCTGTCTCTGTGATTCTCCCAGCTGCAGCCCCTCTCAGGCACCTCCACTAACTTCACACACACACACACACACGCACACACGCACACACACACACATGCTCACACACATGCACAAGCACACACACACACACACATGCACAAGCACACACACATGCATACACACACACACATGCACACACATACACATACACACACACACACATACATGCACACACACATGCACAAGCACACACACACACACAAACATGTGCACACACACGCACACACACACACACAGTCCTCCCTATATCACAGCCACCTTTGTATGTCCGTACTTCACACTAGGTGCTTCACAGTCTTTTAAAACTGACTGGTGGAAAAAAAATACAAGCATTTGTATTGTCAGGCAATCCCGGCAACAGAGAGCTAAACATGAGATAACAGGAAGTAAATATTTGTGAGGCGGCAGGTCGTCACCAAGGCCAGCTAACAGAAGATTGTCTGGATCGTAACTCAACATTAAAATGTTCTTAACTGAACACTCTAATGCTGATGTCACAATCACTGCTGGTAGCTAAGAGTAGTGGAGTTCTAGAACACTGACTTAGAATGTTGAAGTTAAAAACATTCCAAAAGCACTCCTCTTGAGGGTTCCACTGGGCTGGGTTAAAGGGCTGAGGGTTCCACTGGGCTGGGTTAAAGGGCTGAGGGTTCCACTGGGCTGGGTTAAAGGGCTGAGGGTTCCACTGGGCTGGGTTAAAGGGGCGAGAGCTGATCTCAGTGAGTGGCAGTCTGAGGTGATGACGGTGACGCCTGAGGGGGGTGGGTATCGGACTTCAGCCTTGCATGTCTCCCCCCTGCATCACACGGCACCCTAGAACCCCCCCCCCCCCACACACCACCTACCCACCCCCCCCTTTCTTAGAGAGAGGTGGATCTTTCACTCCACAAGGCACTCTGTCGCCATGACAGCCAGTTTGCTAACATTCTGTGGCTACTCCTTCACATTTCACACCTACACACACACACACGCTTGTTATTCTGTTTATAAACAACACATTTACCCTCTTACATATTTAATCAGACTCTCTCTCTAACACACACACACACACCCCTACACACATGTGCCTGTTATTCTGTTTATAATCACATTTACCCTCTTACATATTTAATCAGTCTCCAACTCTCTCTCACACACACGCACACACTCCAACACCTATATCCCAACACAGGCCACAGTGTGGATGCAAAGTGCACGTCCACTGTGGCTAATAAACACATGTATTCCCTCCAGAATCACACTCATACTCGCACACAGACCCCTGGACTGTAATGAAAGATGTAAATAGTACAGCTGTATCTCTGTATCAGGGCTTATGAAATCAGAAATTTCATATGCAGCTTTGCTTTTAAGAGACCAAAAGGCATAGCCTGTTATCCTGCTATTTTAAACTTCCCCGTATCATAATCCAGTCTGAGTTTGTTATGAATACCGATAATAATGAACTAATTTATTGCTAAATCAATTACTATTTTTGTTTTTCAAAAACGGCAGCACCCAAACTTCTCAATAACAATTAGGGGGAGGAAATCGTAGAGACGAGGGAGAGTTAGTGAAATATGATTTTCAGTTTGCGTGGATATATTTGTGTCTGCGCGACCTTGCCCGGTGTAACCGAACCGCGAGACGGTTCGGACAGATATAGCCTTGAAACTGGAAACTGTTGTAGTGGCTGCGGTCCATGACAGACGCGGGAGACGGTTTCAAACAATGATACCAGCGGCAGCGCTTTTGTCTGGAAGCGGTGTGTCTGCGCACGGTAAACTCAGGCAGCGGGACTCGTCTCTGCGGTTAAAACACGCGAGCAGGGAAGCTGGTAAAACCAGACAACACGGCGCGACCCCATCATTCATGTTAACCTTTTCTTTCTTTCTTTCTATGAAGACAACGAAGTCGGGAGTCCTTTCCCCAACGTGTTTTTGTGACAATCTGGCGCTACTCGGCCGGTAAATATATGCATACGCTTACCTACTCCACGGGCGCGTGCGCGAAAGCCAGGAGTTTTGTGTATACGTGCAGAACGTCCGTTTTCGGAGTCAGCCACCAGGTGTCGCTCTAGTTAGTTACCTGTGGATTGTTCGCCACCTGGAACCAGTCTGAAACAGCTCACTTGCCTGCTATTGAGTAGTCTGTTGGCTGCAAGTTGTTTAAAAAATGGTTGCCCATGAAACTTGTAGAATATAGGCTACTCAGTAGAAGGCAAGTAAGCTGTTTGGGACATAGCCCTGGTCTTCGCAGTTTTTTTTTCTAAAGACAACACAACTATGGCCTACACTATGGTGATCTGTCGGGAGTAATATGACGCTATGCAGGTAGAAAGGATCCATCGTTCTTTAAGCCAAAATCTCGAGCCAGCCATCTTAAAAATAATAATGCTGAGAAATTGAAAACTCCCTGAATACGTAATATGGTTGAAACTGACGTCTGGAAACGTAACTGTTGATTTAAAAAGGGTGAATTTAAGGGCCCGTAATCCCTGTCCAGATCACAGATCGGGACGGATGGGTTCTGGTGGTGAGGCGGTGTTGAGTCGGTGAAGTCCACCGGGCCTGGTGCACACACGGGACTGGATCTTTGTTGGGAACACCCAGCGCCCCTCAGAACTGTTAACCCTTAAGCACATGTCAATCAGTGAGAAACCATGGCAACCACACAGCCGTGACTCCGCCCCATCTCGATCAGTGTTGTCACACACGTCGCCTGCTCTCTACACGTTCGTCTGAATTCAGTGTAAAAAAAAAAAGTAAAAAAAAAGGTATGTATTTTTGACCTGCGTACGCAGGCCACTGATGAAAATTCAGACTGTGTTCGGTTGTGTCGACAACCTGTGTTTATGCAATGACAACTTTCTGCTCCAGCCAGGCACACTGATAACATTTGAATAAAATAAATACAAAAAAAAAAAAGATAAAAGGGTAGTATTAAATAAAACTTTTTTAATGTTACTTTTCAAAGGGTGAACAGAAAAGCTGCCTTAATTCTCGCTTGCGTGTCCCACAGCTCTGAGGATGACGATGATGATGACGACGAAGATGACGATGCTTGCTTCTTGTTTGAAATCCACTTTGTAAAAAAAAAAACGAAACAAAAAATCAAAACAACTTTGTTATCTTGCTAGTGTCGATGTATAGATGATCAGCTTTTCTGTGCGTTGTAATATCGCCCCCCCCCACCCAATTTTGCTAAACCCCCCCCCCATCCCCTCTTACTGTACATTTGACCTTGTGGTGGATTCTCTACCTTTTTGTGTACTTGCAGAACATTTTATATTATTATTTATTATTGACAAATGTTTGCATTTGCAAATGAATAAAAAGGAAAAAAAAAAAAAAGGTTATAGGGTGGAACGGTCTGGTTGCAACCTAGTTGCACGGCAAAAAAAAAAAAACTCCATTCTCACAGCAAGAAAAAAAAACATCAACAAAAAAAACCCACACGCAACAAGGACAGAAACTCTTGTCTTTTTATTATTAAATTGTTCCTATAACTTGTCGCCAAGATTGCTTTAAAAAGTATGTTTTTTTGTGTTGTAACAGTATTTGTTTTTCCCAGTGAATTGCTTATTGAGACTAATAAATAGAGTCACACACCAGCGATGCCTGTTTGTGCTTTCCTGTTTGTTTCCTGCGCTCTGAGGTGTACCCAGAATGCATTTCTTCATGGATGAAACTCCTGGCGAATCACACGGCACTCACCTGGCGTCCTGGGACACTGTGCCTGGGAGAGCACAATGTCAGACACATGCACACACACACACACACACACACACATATACACACACACTCACAAGCCCACACACACACACACACACATTCACATACATATACACACAGGCACACACACACATACACACACCTGTACGTACATACGTATGTATACACACAGGTGCACACACACATATACACGCAGGTGCACACACAGGTACACACACGTACATACACACACAGGCACACACACATGTACATACACACACACAGGCACACACACGTACATATACACACACACATACACGTACAGACATACACAAGTTCATACACACACACACGCATACACAAACACACAAATATACACGCACACATTAATGAACACACATACACGCAATATGTATTCGTATAGATACACAAGAATTTCTGAGTCTGCGTCTTAAGCCATTTCCACACCTGTGGTTCCGTTTCCGGCAGTTCCAGTGCCTTACGGCAGTACATTTACCGCTACGGTCATTTCCATTTATGGGGCAATATTTCTAAGCAGATACTGAAGCGACGTTGCCACGAACAACACTGGTTGCCCGTAATTCAAAGAGTGCCAAGCCCGTCATGCACGGTGGCCATCGGGGTCTGTTGGGTCGGACAGCATTCTCTCTCTCGAGGAGCCACTCCAGCCTTCGCTTGGGAGTGTACCGAGCCCTCTCTCAAGGTGGACCCGGCCCGATTGTTCTGGTCAGCACCTGAGCGCGACCCCTGTGTTCATGTATGCCAACTTTGGGGGGGGGATGGGGGCGGGCGGTATTTCATAAAGCTGGCTAACAGACTAAGCTTGACTTCTGCACAGGGCGGCCTGTAGCGTAGAGGTTAAGGTAGATGACTGGGACCCGCAAGCTCGGTGGCTCGATCCCCGGTGTAGCCACAATAAGATCCGCACAGCCGTTGGGCCCTTTAGCAAGGCCCTTAGCCCTGCATTGCTCCAGGGGAGGATTGTCTCCTGCTTAGTCTAATAAGAGCGTCTGGATAAAAAGAGCGTCTGCCAAATGCCATTAATGTAATGTAATGAGTAAAACATGAAACTAAAGACTAAAGTAGCTGCTCCGGGTTTTACTCCGTGCAGAAGTCTGGCTCACTCAGTTAGCCAGCCTGTGAAATACCTCCTCGGTGTGAAAACACGTTAACATACAGGATGGAATTCACATCTACAAACCCATAAAATTTACAGACAGTTTAAAAAAAAAACACTTCTTCCAACCCGTCCAACTGTATGGACCCCCACCCCATATTTCCATCACTCTGACATTACACAGGCCCGGGGGCCATACCACACAAAGCAGGAGAGGGGTTTTTTTAAACCTTCAGCTCCGGATTACCCAGAAGCACACTCAGGGATTTTAACCAAGGACCTCAAATCCAGGCCCGGATGGTCTTCCAGGTGTGAGTCACTCTGGTTCTCTGTAGGTTACCACACAGAGGAGGGGTGCGCCGGTGCAAGCCAAGGCCTTGAAGCCTTTTATTACATGTAACATGACGTGCGGTAACCTAACCGTGATACTCTGAACCGCATTTGTATTCATAGCGCTTTAGCTCTGAACACTTGTACTGTAGCACCCCAGAGGACATGCGCCGCTCTCCGGTCGAAAGGCCTGAATAAGCTGTCGATGTCTGCTGCCAGAGATCCCTCAACGGCGCCGAGAGTTTGCACTCCGTGTTCCTTCCTGCTCTGGCGAGAGGAGTTCCTTTCACAGTCCAAAGCCAGTGAAAAAGAGTCTCCCCAGATGGCGAAACGTCCAGGCCAACAACGCACCGTGCGAAAGGATCCGATACCTCCAGTACGAGTTGCGGGACCTGCTTTTTGGGCTGCTCTCACTTACATTCAAATTAAATTAAAATGTATCTAAATTCACCATGGCCATAAGCGAAATGAGCCTCTGTGAAACTCCGGAAAGAGTGGAGCTATCCCATCTGGCCTAGGATTTAGGCCTACTCAGGTTAACCAATCACAGTGGAGTGGAGTGTTGTGGGCAAGGGTCCAACAGTAACATGTAAGGTTCTTGAAACCTTTCTGGGCTACTCTGCCATTAATTCTCTTCCTTAGAGATGCTCAGTGCGGGGTTAGAACAAGACCCTGCATCCACGATTCAGAATATAATTGCGCTCCCTTGTAGAAAATGACATTATCCTATTTACATTTAGGCATTTAACTGGATGCTCTTATGGAAAGTGACTTCAAATGAGTGCAGAAAGAAAAAGGCTGTATTTCGAAATCGCCAACATTCTAAGTAGGAAGTAATTGCTCTCAAAAAGCATTAAAAAGCTTGCTTGTGACTTCCTCTGAAATGAGCGGATATTATGACAGTTGGTCGTTCGGTTTGAGCAATTGCACCACCCAGTGTCCACTCTCAAAAAATAAATAAAGTTAAATCGCGGTCACGTCACGTCTCCCCACACCTCGTGTACCTGGCCACTTCAGGAAGAACGGCTCCTGCAGTGTTGGAGAGATACAGCCACATGGATTCAAATATCTTCTGCCTGTTCTCGATAGTACATACCGGACTCGCCGCCACTCACTTTGAAGAACCGTTGCGCTGGAACTGTCTTGGCTTAGTGCTACTTGATGGAAATGGTTGTCACTGCGTAGAACAGGTTATTAAAATAATTTATACGCCAGTGCTTAATTTGCCACATGGGCGCTTTGGTATTATTCAAATTCTCAATTGAATTGAGTGAGTACTTAAATTGGCACGGATTTTTACATCAACAGGCAAGACACAATGCGCAGAAAAAGCCGAACAATCTTTTTAGAGTAAACGTAGACACTTAGCGCTCTCGTGTGGTAAACGTCACTAACTACTTCGCCGCCAACGTCACAAATTGTAAGGAGTTAACTGATCTGACTGGTCTGACAGTATCTATTTTTGTCCAGTGTGAATAGCACCTGAAAACTCAAGGCATTTACAAGATATCCGTATAACTAATTATAATACCTGGGGGGGGGGGGGGGGGGGGGGGGGGGGGTTGTTTTAAGGCGAAACTTTGCTGTTTTTTGTAGGCTAGATTACACTGAGAATTCAATGATATTATTTACTGTTATATCATAACGATTGGGATTTTAAAAATAAACGCTAATGCACTGATTGTGATAAAAATAAGATATTAAAATTATAAATGTAGTATATTTTAATTGCAGATAAATATTAAATACGTAAGCATACGTATGTACATGAACAAATTGTACTTTACATTAATTAAATTAGCATATCTACACGTAACAATATGTTTATGTAATATATGTAATATGTTTACGCGTCTGTTTCAATGCGTTGTGTGAGTGTGGTTCGTGGGTTTGGACGCCTGCTTGTAGGTACTTGTGTGTGCATCCATGTGGGTCTAATTGAATTTTATCGCTCCCTAATACCAATGTTTTGTCGGCTGTTTGTAATGTGAATTATTCATTACCAGATGTCCCTTTGCATTTGAGGGGAAAACAGAACGAGAGGAGCGGTTTCTCCCACACGATGTGGCAGGAAGGCCCCACCGTACTGTATACCGACAAAATCTTACCACAGGCGTATGGGTTCAAATACAACTGGAGCCGGCCTCCTGTCACGTGCTGTCTGGAGAAGAAGGTGGGCTGCAGTCGCGTGGCTCGTCGCTACTGCTGTTCGGCGATACTTGTTCTTTTTTTTTCCTCTTTAAAAATAATCCAGAGATTACCGGTCCACCTCTTGCCTGAAAACGTTCCATTCCACAGACCTCTACACGTCTGCACCGGCATCAGCGAGAAAACAATGCCCGTAAAGTGTATTCCTATACTTAAAATAAAAACCTGCCTGGTTTACCCTTGCTACATATTCTGATATTAGTGTCTTCGGTATTCCCTTTAGTTTATATTCGACAGGGAATCAAAGTAGGTGAATGGGGAATGATCTAGAATGCTTTACCATGCCAATCAGATTTGGAGAGGAATGAGTAGTTGGCCAGATTTTTATGTGGACTTTATATGGAGGTTTTTGGGGGTGAGTCAGCAGTGTAGCCAGAAATATTCATAGTTGAGCCTGCAGAGAACAAGGTGGGCCAGAGCTGCTTACAGTAGGTTGAGAATTCCCAGTTAAGTGAGGTGGCACAGCCAAGGTAAATGGGTGGGACCATGATACTCTTTAGATGGCTGTCGCCCTGGCTCACCCATGCCTCTATGGTCAGGGTGACTCACAAGGAAACTGAGCGACTCCCAGAAGGTGTAAGACTCCCATACAATCCCACAGGACCTTTAATGACCATATGGTAAATGATGAATTATTGGCATTTATACTGCGCCTTTATCCAAAGCGCTGTACAATTGATGCTTCACATTCACCCATTCATACACACACTCACACACCGACGGCGATTGGCTGCCATGCAAGGCGCCAACCTGCTTGTCAGGAGCAATTAGGGGTTAGGTGTCTTGCTCAGGGACGCACCCAGCGGGGGATTGAACCGGCAACCCTCCGACTACTAGGAGACTGCTCTACTGAGCTAATGTCGCCCCTTACATATCAAATGGTAAATGGTAAATGGTTGGCATTTATATAGCGCCTTTATCCAAAGCGCTCAAATCAGGCGGTCAGTGTAATGTCTCATAAAATGAACAGCACTGACCGTACAGTAACCCCTCTCCAGCGCTGTGGTCTCTGAACACGTTTCTGTGGGGTGAGACTCCATCCTCTGCCTTATCACCCAAACCCCCCAGCATGACGTGACCACACACAATCTGACAGGATTAGGAGAAACGGGATTACCTGCAACCGGCCACAGATTACTCAAAAGATCAGCACGCTTGTCTAACAAGCAAAGGAAAAAATAAACATTTTAACTGTCAAATTTCAGCATCCTCTGATCTAAACTCATCGGCTGCCGCCACCTTTAGTTCAGTACTACAGAAACTGTACACACACTCTCAGAAATAAAGTGACAGTGGAGGTGCATTTTTTGTTCTTCAAGGATCGAATTTCCCAAATTTAGCCTGAATGTACGGTAATGTTCTCTTTGGGTACAAATGAGTACTAATTCCAAGCAAATTAATTACATATTGCTGGCTAGGGTACCTAGATGGTAACGCCCCAACGACAAGCATTTGTACCACTTTAGGCACTTTCTGTACCTTTATTTCTGAGAGTGTATCCTTATTTCAAAATGCTCCCGTTTAATGCAAAAAAAAGTACACGCAGAGTGACATTCTGGACACATTTAATTTCCATTTCAAAATCAACCATGTGAGCACAAGTGGGCACTTCACTTATCTCAATCAAGCAGGTTGGTGTGTCAGTGTGATTGCTTGGCTTTTTGGAATGTTTTTTATTTATTTATTCTTTTCATAAGTCCCCATAAGTCAGTGTTCTAGAACATTGCATTAGAATGTTGAGTTAAGAACATTATAATCCAGAACTCCATTGCTTTCAACAATCAGCAGTGATTGTTACATCAACATTAGAACGTTGACTTAAGAACATTCAAAACACATATTTAATAGATAGTTACATTTATATTCTGTATTTTACACCTTAAATGAGAGGATGAATGTTACCTTGAAATACAGCCCCTTTTATTGTTTCCCTGGACTCAAGCTCCCATAATTCATTGCAGTCTTCACTGTGATGTCAAAGAGATGTTAATGAAAAGCTTAAAAAGGGAATTGAATTACAAATTTTAAGAGGGAATGTAACAATTTTTGATTGAAAGTTAATGATAAGAATTCATAATAATAGCAAAGAAAATTAAGTAAAAACACATGCATGAAAAAGTCTGGTGTGAATTAAGGAGTGTTGTCCTTAAAGTGACACCTCCTCCTTTATCTCATACTATACGAGGAAGGCACTGTCGCATAATCGCCAGGGGAACTGTGATTGCAATATGGAGGCTGCACATCATGGCTGTAATTCTACCCTAGAGAAAAGTCCTTAACCCCACAATCTAGCTTTATCTAGGATGCCATGCAAAAGTGTAGCTTGCTAGGGTACTTATAAAAGGTACTTATTAGTACCCAAAGAACACTATTATACCATTCAGGGTACATTCAGAAAATTTGTCCCTTAAAATACCAAAATGTACTTCCACCGTACCTTTATTTCTGGGAATTAAGGGGCAAAATAATATTAGTGTTTTAATTTACAAATTTTCATTTGTGTTCCATGTTCCAGTGTGTTAAATAGCCGCAGCATTGCAGCGTGTCAGATGGCTAAAGGACTTGAATAATCTTATCACTGAGGTGTATTCTTTTAGAAATAGAAGAATAAAAAGAGTAAAAGATATTTCCTCAGCACTTAAGCAGCAATAATTTGTATATTTGGCCGTATGTTGTGTAGTTTAGCAATGTATTGATAACATTAATTTTTATTTCTGGAAGAATGGATTTCCATAGGTTTATTTCTTCTTGTCGCTTTCTGATATGCCCAAATGGAAAATAAGTGAATAATGTGCAATTCTTTGTAGATGCTAAATTAATTTGTTCTTATTAAATAGTCTTCCAGTTATCCTGTATATTAATGCATATCATACAAATTCACTGTAGCTGTAGGAATTATCTTCACCAGCAGGGGGCGGACTTTAATTAAAGATAACACCAGTGGCGTCAAGGCACAGGCCCACAGCCAATCAGTAGCCACCCTCTGCTGTTTGAATCTCGGTGTTTTCATAACTGAAAAAAAATATTCCCAGCCTTCTGTGATGAAACATATAGAATTGCATAGGCCATACTGACCCTTCCTGCTTTACGCATAGAAGGTCTTGTGTGTAAAAATAAATAAATACAAAATAATAATCTGATGAATAAATAAAGACGTACAGATGCATGGAGAGTTATTACATATTGAGACATATGGTGGATAATGTAATTATGTAAAATGAATTTACAGCGTGTTCTAAAACGCTCTGAGAGTGCGCTTGTAACTAACACATCACATCGCGAGACGACGCTTAAAGCGAGCCAGCACATTCGAGTCTGGCACATACTGGGCCAGTTCACACTGATGACGCTAACGCAGCGCTAATGCGTCATGTCCCAGACACTCTCTGTCTCAGACACGACACAGGGGTGAGACTGATGTGACAAACCAGCGTAAAGGCAAAAAAGACAAAGTACTACTTTGCCAGTACTACATCTTGGAGTCTGTGGACCTCCAGATAAAAGTACTGTGATTTTGGAGAGGCTAATTTGCAGCTTGTTGCATACTTTGTAGGGAACAGAGATGACCTCGGAGATATGGCCCCATGTCACCCCAGGGAAGGGCTGTGCTTGGGACATCTCCAAGCTCCCTTGTAAAAGCGATAACAATCTCAGTGGGACTCACCTGGTTAAATAAAGGAGAAATAAAATAATAATAATAAAAAAATGACCTATAACCCTGTGCTTGCTAGCTTGGAGACTGGACTGGACTGGACGCTGATAATGGAACAAAGTGAAGGGGGTCAATAAAAAGGCCCAGGAAGCAATACAATATATTGTGATTTGTTATAACTATGAATAAAGGCTTTCAGATTAGTATAGGCCTACGAAAAACAATGAGAACATTCTTTAGTGACGGCCTCACCATTGACGGGATCTACGGTACACACTCAGTTCCATACATTTGAATGACGCGTGGAAATACCGCGGCAAAATTTTTACCGATTCAAGATATATCGTAAAAGTAGAATGGAGAAAGTCTGACATCTAACAACAGGGACTCTATAATTACCTTTAAATACGGGCGAGTGTATAATAAAGCGTTTATTGATTGCACTACACTTTAGCCACTAATACATTTTTGCTTATGGCATAAACATAGGCTCAAATGTGACCATTAATCGTCTATTGACAATGTGGCTTTAAATGTTAATTTAGATTTTATTGTAAGCTCTCCCTTGATTTAATTAAATGTTATCCAATATAACGCTAAACAGAAATATTTGTTTACGGTATAACTTAACCTATAGCCTACTGCAATCTTTAATACTGAAACTGTAGACTAGGCATGAACTCAATTGAACCCCCCCCCCCCCCCCCCCCCCGTAGAACAGAATGCTAGTGTTGCCCCTGGGTATAGGCGGTTTATTTTTATATGCATCCGAATATGTAGATCGTTATTTATAACGGTTCAAAAAACTGCAACGCACAGTAAACGCATTAGTACAGCAACTGAGCCTTACGCCACGGTGAATCGGCGAGCGTACTTTAGTGAATGAATAAGGCCAGTGGTATTCCTGTGTGTACAAATGATCAGTGGACTCTTGGAGTGAGAGAGATAGAGATAGATAGAGGGAGAGAGAGGGTGAGGGTGAGAGAGAGAGCGAGAGCGAGCGAGAGAGAGAGAGAGAGAGAGAGAGAGAGAGAGAGAGAGAGGAGGGTTATGGGTAAAGAAGGCTGTGTCTGCGTGTTGATGTCAGAGAGAGGACTTGCATTGGGTATGGAGGACCGAAAAAGCCAGTTAGCCACGGCAACTGACACAATATAGAAACAAATTATAGCAACAAAAAGTTACAGTGAGGCGATATAGCATCGATACACATATGTATGAACTGTAGCCGAAGAGAACTGGCTGGATTGGTTTCAAGAATACGACATTCTTCACTAAATATTTCCCCGTTGGAGAGGATGCGGGAGGAATGTACCCTTTATTTGCGGGGGACAGAAAATGATTGGATTGTGAACACTGCTGGTTGTTTGTGAACAGGAAAATTTGAAATTGAGGAGAGGCAGTCCGCGGCGCTCAAAAAAGAGGAGGGGAGGGAGACGAAGAAAACGCCCTGTTGCTGAATCCCTCACTAAACATTAGGGTTAACTTTATCGCGCCATCGAAAACACCCGTCACACAAATGGATATGGATTGGGAAGTTTAATACTTTATTGACAAAGGGACTCTTCGTACACTAACGGAGATTGTGGAAGTGTCGGTTTTTATTTTTCCGGGATTGTTCCCCCCCCCCCCCTCTTCTCTCTTTGCCTGGACATAAGCGAGTCCGAAGTAATTTCAGAGGGAGGCGAATCGGAGGCGGCTTAGGCCCACGGGCACGGCGGTGGAACAAAAAGCCTGTTTTTGAACCATCTTCATGTGAACTCATCTTTTAAAAAAAGGGTTATCCTGCATTCTGTACAGAAAAGGACACCGATAAACTGTTAAAGATGTCGACGGGAGCAGAAAGACGGCTTGAAAACCGGCTGAAAAAACTGGAAGCCATGATCAGAGATCCGAGGTCCGCGATAAACTTGGAAAGTTTACTGGTAAGTTAGCAGCAATATTTTTTTCAAAATGAATATTTAATAAGACCCTGCGCGTATCTATGCTGCCTGATAGAGTGCGGTGGTGGCGGTCGACACATCGCGCTCACCACCAGGACATGTTTTCAACAAAAATTAAACAAATCTTTTTTATTTTTTTCATTTTTAATAATTAAAAGATCATGTCGCGTAAGCATGATCTGTGGCGGTTTTGTAATTTACAGTGGTTCTGTGGATTATGTATGTGTGAATTACACAGCTCAGCATATTTTTCCCGATCAGATAACGGCGCACATGCAGGCATCGTTCCCTGTCTTTCGCCCCCTTTCCTGTGAAAACGATGAACACTATTCCGCCGCACAAGCGGTATCCGCTGGATTCACATCTAAATTCTTACATGCAGTTTTTTTTATTTTTTTTATTTCGTTGACTTTGGAAGCTGCTGCGGTGTTCGGTTTCAAAACATACAATTCTTCCCGAAGCCATTTTCTTTCATCTCGCCTTTTTTGTGTGTGTGTCGAGCAAAACTCATTTGTCTGTAAAAAAAAAAAGAAAAAAAAGAAAAAAAAAAGAAAAGAAAATGTCACGTGGGATACCTGAAACTTAACTTGGCCAGGTAGCTGTCAAAAGGAACATTGCGGGTTGGAGCGCTACAACACACACACACACACACACACACACACACACACACACACACACACACACACACACATACACTCTGGCGTAATGATCATGTCAGATTATTGGCAGAGGCGACAACACGGCGGTCTGGCAGAACTGTCAGAGCAAGCAGGTTAACTGCCAATAACGCCGCTGACGCGCCATGGGCAGTTTATGTTAACTCCGTCACAGCTCAGGAATGCCAGGTTGAAACGCGCCCGGGCCGCTTAATGGTTTTTCTTCGCCATATTCTCGTCCTGCGATTCTGCGTGGGAGCTTTGGCGGCTGCTGCACGTCGGAGCTTTCCTCCACCTGTCATTTTTCAGTTCGACAATGAATGTGTACTGCACTTTGGAGGAAAATGTTTGAAGCGTATAGAACTGGTTGCAGCGTCGTAACGGTGTCGACTGCGAACGAACAGAGAGGGATTTCCCAGCTATCTTATGAAATGCGCAGTTTAAAAAAAAAAAAAAAATTCCCTGGAATGAGCGGGAGAGATCAGGAGTGAATCGTAGCGGTTAGGAGCGCGTGGGAGTGAGCACACTGTGTATCCTCGACACTTCCCCTCTCCGACCATTTTTAGACGGATGTTCTGTGCTGTAGCCCCCCCCCTCCGAATGTGCTAAACTGAAGTGGACCGTGGAGGGCAATCCCAGCCAGACTCTCGACCCACAGTAAAATGCCCCACCCTGGGCTACCCCTCCTTTCGACCACCCACTTGTGGCTGCTTGGGTCAGGGGACTGTACTGGCTTTATTCTCAATAACGTGTTCATCCGGACTCTCCGAACTGACTTTTCACCTTTTTGTTGTTATTGTTCATGTGAAGAGGTGGTGATTCCAGAGTTTTGTGCCCCTTGCAGGAGAGAACCTGGTGCACCCTCCTGCTACTTTCTTAAATCCTGTTTCCACTGGTCTGTGCCATGCTGAGCCAGGCTGAACTGGGCCAAACTACGCTGGGACCCGGTGACAAGGCCTCGTCTCTTGGCTTGTAACTCAATACAATAGATGACATAATAATTTTATATTGCAAAAAAAAAACGTGAATAATGATAAGACCCACAGAAAAATAAAACGTTTACTGGACGAGCATAAAAAAAAAGTTGGCCGTGTTTTGTCGTAACCATGGTTGTGAGTTGTGTAATCTACAAGCATGTTTTACAAGAGGCCTGACCTTTCCGTCATACATTCTTAAACTTCAAGTAGTTGTCAACTGTTACAGCTGTCTTGCAGCTGCATAGCTGGAGGGGAGGGGGGAGTAGGGGGGGGGCAGTTTGACACAAGCGCATGCTTTGCGGGGCGGTTTTGGACATTTTTGCGGTCTCATGGTGCAGTAACTTAAATTTATACAGTAGCTGCACGTTGTAGTAATATTGACACAGAGCGCGTTCTCCATCCTGAGGGCCTTGAAGCTGTTCTCGCTGCATCCGCAATGCTAACCGCTAGCCGTGCCCCTGTCTGGGGCCTTAACTTGGCCCACCTTCCGCGTCCCGGTCACGTGCCTTAGCCACCGCGCTACAGGCTACCCCCCCCAAAATATTTAGGGGGGGGGGGGGGGGTGTAGCCTGGAGCCTGGAGCGCAGGGGCTGAGGTAAATGGCTGGGACCCCGGAAGGTTAGCGGTTCAAGCCCAGGGTGACGCCGTGATAAGATCTGCACAGCTGTCGGGGGCCCTTGAGCAAGGCCCTTAACCCCCACACTGCTCCCTGGGTGCTCCACTGTAACTAGGACAGGGGGGTCAAATGCGGGGCAGATTACCCCACGATGTCCAATGAAGTTTATATTTAGGTAAACTCTATTGATCGTTCGGCTCTCTGAAATATAATTTGGGGGGGGGGGGGGGGGGGGACTCTACAGCCCCCCCCCTTCACCGAGCTCTCTCCCTCCCAAATTTTTCAGTGGGCCTTTGTTACCCGCCTCGTCATGGAAAAATGTTTTGTGCTGATGTGCCCTTCGGACCGGCAGGCTATTTTAGTTTTTCTGCTCCATTACCTTTATTACCTTTATTACCTATTTACCTGGAGCCCCCCCCCCCCCCCCAGGCCTGCGCTTTGATGGGAAATCCTCCCCAGTGGAGTGATTCAGACAGGGAGGAGGGAAAAGGCCTTTTTGTATGTTTATGGCCCTTTTTTTTTTCTCGTTCACCCAGATTTGGCTGTACCCCAGTTGGTTTTATGTTTTTTCTGGGGTTTTTTTTATGGTACATTTTTTGTCAGGGTTCGGTGGTTTACAGGGTTACCTCATTGCTGGTGGACTCTTGTTTTTCCTCTGTTTTCTTTCTACATGAAGGGAGAATGAGCAGTCCCTCAGTGACACACATTTCTGATGGACCAGGCTTCATATTTGGTCCCTAACTTGCCCTGTCAGTGAGTTAGACGGGGTTCGTAAGCTTCCAGCCATTTTGGCCCATGATAGGTGGACCCCATTCAGTCATTCAGACCCTGTCGCCTGTCCCTGTGTTTTGGGCTGGAGTTTGTCTAGTCTCTTGGTCCCTAAGTGAGCTATCGAGGGGTGGAAACTGTCCCGTGACTCAGTCCATGAGGTGCCCTCTGTTGCTGGGTCCCTGTCCCTGTCTGAGGGGGACGTCCCACAGATAACCCATTCCTTTACCTGCGGTTCCACTGTTTACTGGGGCCTGGCTTGGATGCACCAAGGCCTGAGCCTCCCTTTTGCTTTTTTCATAGCCTGAGATTGGGTGAGTAGTGAGTGAGTAGGCCTAAATCTGTAATTAAAGCCCCCCCCCTGCTTTCCCACCAGGCCGGCTGGTTGTCCTGACTCTCCTGATTTTTATCATGTAGTATGGGGCTAAATGTGTGGTTGTGGCTTTGAGTGTAGTTACCATGGCTACATCACTGGGGATTGTTCGGTTCAGTTGCTGCTTTTTTTCATGGCATCTAGGGAGGCAGTGTTCTCTTGTACATATTTTCTTTGGCCTAAAATGGCAACAAGTCTGTTTTTTTTTTTTGTTTTTTTGTTCTTGGTTTGGAAGCCTTCAAAATGTAGTGTAGTGCCAGCTTTGATGGGCTTTTTCCTGAAAACAAATAACATCGGGCCTAGAATGCAACCCAAACCCCGAACCGTTTCCTCTGGTCTAGTGATGTCCGGCTGAGGCGAGCCTACTTCTTACATGGCCGCATCGCGCAAGGATAACTCTGGGGCTCGAGTCGGAAGGACGGTCTTATCCCCACACGCGCTCGTAATGCGGGGTGAATGTATGGTCAGCGTTGATGTGGACAGTGCGATCCTCAGCCGGGCCTTCGCGCCTTTAGCCCTGGCCACAGTCCGCTCATTCTGCCCTCTGAGTCACAGGGCCTCATTCACATATTTTTCTCCACCACTGGAAGTATGAAATGGCAGCTTTCCAAAATGCACATTTGACGTGCATCACAATATCGCCCGCCTGGTATGTTGCTTGAGAGCGAGGGAGAGAGAGAGAGAGAGAGAGAGAGGGAGGGAGGGAGAGAGAGGGGGAGAGAGAGGGAGGGAGGGGGAGAGGGAGGGAGGGGGGAGAGGGAGGGAGGGGGAGAGAGAGGGAGGGAGGGAGAGAGAGGGGGAGAGGGAGGGAGAGAGAGGGAGAGAGGGAGAGAGAGAGAGAGAGAGATGTGCCCTGAAATATGCAGGAAATTGTCTTTTGTACGATGTGTCTCTCACCACTGTCCCACGCAGAACGGCGTGTGTTAGGCGGCGCGGTTTGCCTTGCGATGATTTATGGCGCTCTCCTCGCTGGTCGGATGTGTGAGAATGTGGGGAGTGCTGGGTCGGTGTGAGGCCGAGCGAGCTCCAGGGTTTTGGATCGGATCCGACCGGCGCCAGCTGTGGCCGGCAGCCCTGCGGGGGGCGACGCGTACCGGGCTTTGTGCGGCCCGGGGGGATATTCGGGGCTTTGTGCGGCC
Source organism: Conger conger (assembly GCF_963514075.1). Classification (NCBI taxonomy): domain Eukaryota; kingdom Metazoa; phylum Chordata; class Actinopteri; order Anguilliformes; family Congridae; genus Conger; species Conger conger. The sequence goes on along the minus strand of NC_083760.1, from coordinate 87,873,998 downwards.
CGGGGGGATATTCGGGGGGGATCCGGTCGCTGGGGTTTGCGGTGTTCGTTGCTGTGATGGCTGTCCGGGCTGCTGTGGCTCGCTCTCTGCACACGGGTATGATTGGGTCTCCTCCACCCCTACGCTGTGTCTGTGTCTGTGTCTGTGTCTGTGTCTGTGTCTGTGTCTGTATCTGTGTCTGTGTCTGTGTCTGTGGCTGTGGCTGTGGCTGTGTCTGTGGCTGTGGCTGTGGCTCGCTCTCTGCACACGGGTATGATTGGGTCTCCTCCACCCCTACGCTGTGTCTGTGTCTGTGTCTGTGTCTGTGTCTGTGTCTGTGGCTGTGGCTCGCTCTCTGCACACGGGTATGATTGGGTCTCCTCCACCCCTACGCTGTGTCTGTGTCTGTGTCTGTGTCTGTGTCTGTGTCTGTGTCTGTGGCTGTGGCTGTGGCTGTGGCTGTGGCTTGTGGCTGTGAATTGAGCCAGGCTGGCTGGCTCTGCGTGTTTAATATGAGAACTCTGGGTCATCTTCATCCTTCATCCTTCAGAGTCATCAGCCGGGAGCTTATTTGAGCTTTTACGTAGTTTCGCGAATCGGACGTTCCAAATTCGGGTGCGATTTATTTTATTATTTTAAAATAGTGTAAACACGTTTTTTCTGTTTGTGGTTTTCATAGCTGAAATTACTTGGGACAACTGTGTCACCTGTCAGTTTTAATAGTTTTAATTGTAAGGCATGTTGTAGGCCCCAAGGTCTAACAATTAAAATGAGCCTGCTTTGCTAACTCTGGCACATTTACTGGAATGTTATTAATGTGCATTCACCTTGCCAAATAAACCAATACATTAAAATGAATTTCACCCGTGTTGGAGTTACTCATCTATTTTAATTTTGTCGGGTGTGATGACAGTTACACAAGTCTGGTGCTGTGGGGTTAATCCATCATGTCCCCACTGTATTTCGATAATGGCTTCAGGCCCCCAGTAGTTCAGAAGAAAATAGAAGTTTTTCTTTTTTCTTCTTCTTCTTCTTCTTTCCCCCAAGGTAAGTTTGCTGCCACTTCAGGCATTGAAGTTTTGTCTTGGTCTCGTGTAAGTGTGTCAGTAATGATGTGTTGGTGTGCTGTGGAAATGAACGGTAATTGCTAGGTACTGTAGCCATTGCGGCTCATTCGCACATTTAGTTTCTTAAAGATGTGCTTTTATATTTCAACTTGCCACATTATTATTATTATATAGACCCGTTTTCTCCGCGCGTGTGTCTCCTCTGTCCTTTCTCATAAGTACTGGTTCCTTTGTGCACGGTTTAGGGTCTCCTTAGAGCGGTTTAACCGGGTCTGTTTTGGATAGACGTCCGCGGTCTCTCTGTACATTTTCATGCATTTTTCATGAAGCGTGATGTCACCGCATATACGTGCTGTCGTCTGCGTGTCAGGCATTATTAAGCTTCGGCAGGAAGTGTCAATAATTAATGGCGTTTGGTGTTTGCTTTAGTCGAGAAAACCCATGTTGTTTTTCTTTTAACCGTCTAACAGTAGACCATGTCCCCCCTCTACCTTGGTGAAATCCACGAAGCCGGAATATGCTTCACGGTATAGTGCTGTATACTCTGGCAAAACCACCCCCCCAGAGCGAGCCAGAGACAACAGTGGCAATAATAAAACCCCGTGGAGGCCTTTTAGGAAAAATCCTTGGGCGGAATCTGTATCTGGATTGTGTTTTTCTACCAGTAAAATTTAGCCTAGCTTTTTTTTGGGCTTAGGTTTGTATGTGCTTTGGCTGTATGGCCAAGCTCATGTTCACACTTGTGTATGTGAACGGAAATTCTGTCTTTTCTGTTGCTTAATATGTGAAAGTGTAGTCGAGGGTCGAGTGCTGGTTCTTTCACACTGGCCAGCAGACGTGCTCTCGTTAACTGGATTAATGTACCAAGTGTGCTTTCTGGTTCAGCCTTATACCTTAGTTTCATCATTGTTGGGTACAAAAACTCATGTGAGTGTATGTGATGAGACCGATTAGAAAAAGGTCTTAATCTGTGATCCCCACGTCTCTGATCAGAAATAATTTAAATAATGGTAGCTGGAGACATTTTGAAGTTTGGCTTGCTTCTGTGTGTTCTATGGTGTTGTGAAATGGTGAAACAGGATGTGTGTTTGCAATATCTCTGTGCAGAAACATAATATTACAGTTTCAGAATAGAAGCTCCAGCTCATAGCCCTCCAATCACAGAAGCTTCAGCACACAGCCCACCCAATCACAGAAGCTTCAGCACACAGCCCACCCAATCACAGAAGCATCAGCTCACAGCTCACGAATCACAGAAGCTTCAGCACATAGCCCACCCAATCATAGAAGCTTCAGCACATAGCCCACCCAATCACAGAAGCTTCAGCACACAGCTCACCCAATCACAGAAGCTTCAGCTCATAGCCCACCCAATCACAGAAGCTTCAGCACACAGCCCACCCAATCACAGAAGCTTCAGCACACAGCTCACCAAATCACAGAAGCTTCAGCACACAGCTCACCAAATCACAGAAGCTTCAGCACATAGCCCACCCAATCACAGAAGCTTCAGCACACAGCTCACCCAATCACAGAAGCTTCAGCTCATAGCCCACCCAATCACAGAAGCTTCAGCACACAGCTCACCCAATCACAGAAGCATCAGCACACGGCTCACGAATCACAGAAGCTTCAGCACATAGCCCTCCAATCACAGAAGCTTCAGCACATAGCCCACCCAATCACAGAAGCTTCAGCACACAGCTCACCCAATCACAGAAGCATCAGCACACAGCTCACGAATCACAGAAGCTTCAGCACATAGCCCACCCAATCACAGAAGCTTCAGCACACAGCCCACCCAATCACAGGAGCTTCAGCACAGCTCGCCCAATCACAGTAGCCGAACGTGACCCAGAGCGGGGTGCTTGGCCGGGACCCTGCAGGGATGGAGCTGATTTAAGGAGGCCAGCTTTTCCCCCGGCGTACTGCTGCATCAGCGCCGGTCTGCAGGTGCTGTGGTCGTCACCTGAGAGCCTCAGACGGGGACCCAGAACGAGCTCAGGGTGTTAAAATTGTCTTCACAGATTTATTAAAATCTGTCCAGATTCCTCGAAGAAGAAGAAGTGGGGGAAAAAACCTGTCTCGTTTTGATATCGACTTGTTTACAGATTGAATAGCTTCGTAGGAGTCCTGTGTGGGCAGGCATATTGAGTGGAGAGGGGGCTGTGATTGCGTGTCTGTGCCCCACGCCTCAAATGTAGTTATATGGTTTTTGTTGAACTCGGGATATTCTAGCTGCCAACCGCGGCTTGCTAGCTGATGTGTTCAAGTTCGTTGACGTATTCTTCGAGGGTTCAAATTACTCTGATTCGGAACTGTACTTTCCTCTAGGGTCCTCATCACACTTTATTTTTATTTGTGAGCACAATAAGACAACAATAGAAGTACAAAGCAAAGAATAAAACAAATTGTGTAGGTGAGATAAAAACCCCATGGGGGATTATAAAGGCATCTCACCCGAACAGATTATGCAAGCAATAATAAAACAAAAATGAAACAAGTCATTATAATGTAACATCAGATAAAATAATACAAGACATGATAAAAAAAAAAAGCTAAAAAAATAATATGTACAGACAAATGCATATATACGGTATGTGCGCTATACCTGTACACAAAAATCGACCGGAAAAACCAAAAGGTATTACACAGCAGAGGTACTCCACTGTCCACATACAACATTTTAGGCACCACAGTCATGCCTTCTTGAAAGACAAAAAAAGAAACGAAAGCACTTTTTTCGATTTGCACTCTGTTGTACATCGCTCTGGATAAAAGCATCTGCTAAATATGGTAAATGGTCGGCATTTATCTAGCGCCCTTTATCCAAACGCTGTACAATTGATGCTTCTCATTCACCCATTCATACACACACTCGCACACCGACGGCGATTGGCTGTCATGCAAGGCCCCGACCAGCTCGTCAGGAGCATTTGGGGGTTAGGTGTCTTGCTCAGGGACACTTCGACACAGCCCGGGCGGGGGATCGAACCCGGCAACCCTCCGACTGCCAGACGACTGCTCTTACTGCCTGAGCCATGTCGCCCTGTATGTAATACTGTTTGTAATGTAATGTAATGTAGGATAACCTTTCAGCAGAAAGGACCCGGGATGCTCCAGATGCTAGGCGTCGCATAAGAACTTCACCTCACGGTTGTAGGCCGGCCGCAGGTCCCGGGGACGGACTCCGGAGGCCAGCGTTCAGCGGGAGATTAGGCGCTCCGCAGGCCGTACCTCGGAGCTGTCCCGCCAGCCGCGGCGCTGAACTGCATCATGGGGGCTCTGCCGGCGGCCTCGTCCGCGCCCGCTGTGTTCGACACGCCCCTGTCCGCAGGGTCCTGGCACGCGCGGCTGGGATTCCACAGTGCCCTGTCTGCGCCCCCTGAGGGTTTGGCACGACCTGCTCCCCCCTGAGGAGAGAGACGCTCTGAGATGGGTCACTGCTCTCTGTGTGTGTGTGTGTGTGTGTCTGTGTGGGTGTGTGTCTGTGTGGGTGTGGGTGTGGGTGTGTGTCTGTGTCTGTGTGTCTGTGTGACTGTGTGTCTGTGTGGGTATGTGTCTGTGTGGGTGTGTGTCTGTGTGGGTGTGTGTCTGTGTGGGTGTGGGTGTGGGTGTGTGTCTGTGTCTGTGTGTCTGTGTGACTGTGTGTCTGTGTGTCTGTGTGTCTGTGTGGGTGTGTGGGTGTGTGTGTGTGTGTGTGTGTGTGTGTCTGTGTGTGTCTGTGTGTGTCTGTGTGTGTCTGTGTGGGTGTGTGTCTGTGTGGGTGTGTGTCTGTGTGGGTGTGTGTGTGTGTGTGTGTGTGTGTGTGTGTGTGTGTGTGTGTGTGGGTGGGTGTGTGTCTGTGTGTGTCTGTGTGGGTGTGTGTCTGTGTGTCTGTGTGTCTGTGTGTCTGTGTGTCTGTGTGTCTGTGTGGGTGTGTGGGTGTGTGTCTGTGTGTGTCTGTGTGTGTCTGTGTGTCTCTGTGTGTCTCTGTGTCTCTGTGTGTGTCTGTGTGTGTGTCTGTGTGTGTGTGCGTGCTCTCTGAGGGTTTGGCAGGGCCTGCTCCCCTGAGGAGAGAGACGGTCTGAGACGGGAAGCTGCTGTCTGCTCAGAGAACGGGCGAATAATGACAGCTGCTGCTGGGTGTGTGTGTGTGTGTGTGTGTGTGTGTGTGTGTGTGTGTGTGTGTGTGTGTGTGTGTGTGTGTGTGTGTGTGTGTGTGTGTGTGTGTGTGTGTGTGTGTGTGTGTGTGTGTGTGTGTGTGTGTGTGTGTGTGACTGTGTCTGTGTCTCTGTGTGTGACTGTGTCTGTGTCTCTGTGTGTGACTGTGTCTGTGTCTCTGTGTGTGTGTGTGTGTCTGTCTGTGTGTGTGTGTCTGCACATTGCGTTACTGTGTCTGCGGGTGTGTGCATCTGTGTGAATCAGCAGACTGTGAGTGCGTAGTGTGTCACATTCTTCTATCCTCATGGGGACAGTTTTCTTGGGTCACGGGGGTGCTGCTGGGATTGGGTGGCTGGGCTCAGGAGTACCCTGCTGTGTGAGTGAAAGGGAACACCCCTCTCATATAGGTGCACAGGTGCCAGTGTGGGACAGGGCCAGTGTGTTTTTTAAATGGTTACTTTCTGTTAGGCAGACAACAGGGCACAAAGCGTGAAGTCCTGCATAGCTGAAAGTGTCAGTCTTACTTACTGAAGTGACTGACTGTTACTGGGCGGAGGTCCAATGTCAGTTCAGGGATTTGAGTGTGTGAAATCTTCACCCAGCATTAGTGTATTTCTGCACATACGTGTGTGTGTGTGTGTGTGTGTGTGTGTGTGTGTGTGTGTGTGCACATACGTGTGTGTGCACGTACATGTATGAGAGTGTGTGTGTGTGTGTGTGTGTGTGTGTGTGCGCGCGCTTCTGCATGTGCTTGTGTTTGCACGTGTGTGTGTGTGCACATGCATGCATGAGTGTGTGCGTGCGTGCGTGCGTGCGTGAGTGCGTGCGTGCGTGCGTGAGTGCGTGCGTGAGTGCGTGCTCTCTGAGGGTTTGGCAGGGCCTGCTCCCCTGAGGAGAGAGACGGTCTGAGACGGGAAGCTGCTGTCTGCTCAGAGAACGTGTGTGTGCGCGCGCGCGTTTGTGCACGTGTGTGTGTGCACGTGTGTGTGTGCACATGCGCGTTTGTGTGAGTGTGTGAGTGTGTGAGTGTGTGAGTGTGTACGTACGTACATGCATGTGTGCGTGTGCGTGTGCGTGTGCGTGTGCTGGATGCCGGTGGTCTGTTTCGGTCCCCAGCAGTGAGTGGCAGCTCTCAGCTCTATTAAAATTCCTCTGTCACTTTCCATCTGAGCTTCCTCCAAACCCCAAACCCCAAACCCCCGCC
>NC_083760.1:87827605-87865105 GCF_963514075.1 Conger conger | reverse complement strand
TGTGCGCACGCACGCACACACTCACGCTCACACACACGCGCATGCTCAAGCACTCACACACACACACACACTCACGCTCACACACACACGCATGCTCAAGCACTCACACACACACACACGCACGCACGCACGCACGCACGCACGCAGGGGGCGATGGACAACTAGGTACTGGAAGGTGACTGCCCTCTACCGCCCAGAGTAACTGCCCTCTGCCGCCCAGAGTAACTGCCCCGCACCGCCCAGCATAACTGCCCTCTGCCGCCCAGAGTAACTGCCCTCTGCCGCCCAGAGTAACTGCCCTCTGCCGCCCAGAGTAACTGCCCTCTGCCGCCCAGCATAACTGCCCTCTGCCGCCCAGAGTAACTGCCCTCTGCCGCCCAGAGTAACTGCCCTCTGCCGCCCAGAGTAACTGCCCTCTGCCGCCCAGAGTAACTGCCCTCTGCCGCCCAGAGTAACTGCCCTCTGCCGCCCAGCATAACTGCCCTCTACCGCCCAGAGTAACTTACCTATACCGCCAATGGGAGCAGTTTAGAATCACAAGAATTTTCTGTGCATGTTGGCTTAGAGGGCTTAATCCACCTACAAGTTTCTGTGTGTGTGTGTGAGTGTGTGTGTGTGTCTGTGTGTGTGTGTGTGAGAGAGCTGGAGATCAGCTGCAGCCAGCAGGAAGTTGTGTGGAATTAGCCCCTAATTAAAGGCCCATTAAAGTCTAGCAGTACTCTGGTTTCGGGTCTTTGTGTTATTTTCCCCCCCCCCAGGTCTGTTTTCACACAGCGCACTTTCACAAGTGCTCATGCTGTCGGTCTAAGAAAACACTTGTTTAAATGTAAAACTGTGATAATATCGCAGTTTCTGGACCACTGTACGCAGTGTGTGTTGTGTGATTGTGGTGATTGAAGCTGTGTGGTGAACATTAGCACTCTTGAGTAACACCGAGTCGTTCCCTGTGCACTGAACCGCTTTCCTGGTCGCTGGATACCAAGATCCAGTGTTAGTGTTATGATGGAGCTGCAAGGGTGGGTTCTGCACCAGAGATGTGTGTCCGTGTGTCCGTGTGTTGGGTCCATTGTGTCCTGATCGGTCAGCACTGCTCTGTCCAGATTGGTCAGTACTGCTGCGTCTTGATTGGTCCATAACGCTCTGTCCTGATGAGCTGTGCTCCTGAAGTGTGGTTCATAAACCGCTGGATAACAGTGAGCAGATATTTGGCTTGTTTCTCGATTTGTGACTAATTTGGTATGGTTTAGAAGAGCTTTTCTCAGTAACTTTAGCTGAATTTCCTGAATTTGTTTATGCACCATCGTCTCTGTCCAGCGATAGTGTGCTGCCGTCTGTTACCGGATTCGCAATTTAAATAGTTAATGTTTTTTGCGCGCGTGTGTGTGTGTGTGTGTGTGTGTGTGTGTGGGTCTGTAGCGATTGCGCCGCGCTGCGCCGCTGAGAGAGGAGTTCAAGACTCTGATATTGCAAAGAGGCGGCCGCAGCGTTAAACTGATTTATTGGGGATGCTTTCATGACAGGCTTACTTTACTTATCACCCTGTTTCCCATCACTTCCCTACAACAGTCTGACACAAAGAGCGTACAGATAAAACCTGAAAGAACAGTGCGTTGAGTACGCGAGACGGGGAAAATACCATAAACGTGAAAGTGAATTAGTGAAACGCCTGAGCACAAATGATTTGGAAGTGGTTCTAAATGCCTCATGAGAAATTGCAATAAAAACAAGCGGAATTTAATAAGTGGGTCGGCGAACTGAAACGGAGCGGTCTGAGCGATGGAGAGATAGGAAGGCGCTTTTTCAAAAAGGTTTCTAGAACTTTCTCATGTTAAAAAAAAATATATATTTATTGGCTTGCCTCTGAGCCTGGTCTGCGGACTGCAGCTCCGGCGTCAGAAAGTGGAAGTGTTTTTGGAGCGGGAATATCGAAACGCCGTCCTTTGACCTCCGCTGGCGTTTGCCCGTGTAAACAAAAGCTCGCGGCAGCTCTGACTCACATCGGACTTGCGTTACAGTCGTGTGTCGCTTTCTTCGTTTACGTAGCGCAGTGTGTTGTTCTCCAGGGCGACCGCATCAAAACAAATCCGCGGTGTGGGCTATGGCGCTAAGCGAGCTCTACCGCGTCAGTATTTTAAGTATTTTTAATTAAGCGACCTTCAGATTTTTTCTGGAATTAACCGCGTGCGACGGTGTTTTCCCCAGTGGCAGCGAATTAGCCTCGCAGTTAGCGGTCATTAAACCGCGCACAGCCCCGTTCTGGTTTCATTCCAGACTTCCATTTTACATGTAATTCAGCAACATAAAAATAAAAAATCATTAACTTGGAAAAACCTTTATATCCTTCCTTTGAGTGCATTATGTTAACACTAATCACTAATGACGGTCCAGGTGTAGTAGGCTATGAAACTGTTATTGCTGTGTAGGCCTATTCAGTTTATGCTGTGGTTTTTATCACTCAGCTTTCTGCTTGTAAGACATCACAATTTGCTCATCGTCCTTATGTACGAAGAAGCTGTCGGCTTCAACCTGCACTGAATAGGTGGGTTACGGCACTGCTATGCGTAGTGTGAGAATTGGACTGACACCCCCAAACAGCATTGAAAGCTTCAGGTCACCACAAAACGCCATGTTCATGTAGCTTTCGCTCCCAACCCAGTGAGCTCTAAGCAGCGTTAGCTTTGCCAAGCTCATAGAAGCTGGATACAGACCATAATGCACAGGGAATAACAGTCATTAAAGAATCATAAACTATGCAGAATAACCTGAGCCAAGGACCCGAGAGACGCGTATGAGAGTGATGGGGACGTAGGGGGCTGGGTTTGGGGTGGGGGTTGGGTGGCGGGACGCCCAGTTGAGCCCTGCCAGTGGCTGTAGAGGAGCCGTGTCCTGTAGAAGGAGGTATTCTCCGGTTTTTTGGGGAGATCTTGCTCCTTGGCTCGGGCCCTTGTGACGCGTCCCGGGGCTGAATTTATGTCAGGTTTGCTTCCCGGCGGTGCGGCGGGTGCCAGCGGAGTGAGGCTGGGCGAAACACTGCCGTATAAGGCTGCGTGACTGACTGACTGCAGCGCTGAGCCTCTCCTAATGACCTTCAGCCTCTCCTCCTCCTCCTCCTCCTCCTCCTCCTCCTCCCCGCCCCGCTAGCGCTGGCCTGCAACGCGCTCAGAACGCCGTACCTGAGGACCAGATTCAGCTGAGCTGGGTTATGCTGAGAGAGAGGGAGAGGGAGAGGGAGAGGGAGAGAGAGAGAGGGAGAGGGAGAGGGAGAGGGAGAGGGAGGGGGAGATCGAAGGACAGAGCGAGAAAGGGAGGGAGACTGAGCGAGAGAGGCGCTGTTTACCCTGTGGGAAAGAGAGGAGTCTGTCCAATGAGCTGCAAAACTTTTCTTCGGCGCGATGACACTTCCTGTAAATACAGATGGTCGATCGGGCACGGTCACCTGCTGTCAATCCCCACCCCCGTTTACACATTAATGCTTACAATACATATTTCCAAATGCATTCCCATTCACTGCTGCTCTGAAACCGTTACTGGCATTTAACAGGTGCTTCCTCTGGAGTTACACAACTCTTGGCATTTTTTATGTAACGTCTATTTATACAACTGGATACATACTGACGCAATTCAGGTTAAGTTGAGGTTAAGTGCTTTGCTTTAGGGTACAGCAGCATTCTATCTAGGAAATGAACCGTCAACCTTTCTCACTAGAGAAAACCGCAACATGGTCGAGCAAGGTCAACCTTTCACACTGCAGGGAACCTACACCCCATGGTCCAATACCATAAACCTTTCTTTCTGTAGGGAAACTGTACCATGGTCCTATATGGTCAACCTTTCTTACTGTAGGGACTGCAACATGGTCCAACACGGTCAGCCTTTCTCACTGTAGGGACTGCAACATGGTCCAACACGGTCAGCCTTTCTCACTGTAGGGAAATTGCATCATGGTCCAACGCGGTCAGCCTTTCTCACTGTACAGAAATGGCACCGCGGTCTAATATGGTCAACCCCTGTGGCTGAGCAAAATCCACGATTATAGAGTAGAGAAACCAAGGCGTCCTTGAACAAGGCCTAATTTCAGGCTACAGAGGAAGTGTTGGGTGATTCAGCAGATGGCTCAGTTCTGCTTTGCTTTCTCTGAACACAGGCTGGTGGAGTGTAGTGGGGTGAGATCAGGGCTTCTGAACTAAAGGCTGTGGGTTTGACTCCCTTGTAGGACACTGCCGTTGTGCAGCATATAGGGCCACCACGAAACGTTCCTCCAGTGTTCCCGAAATGTTTTGCGAATGGTCTTAACATTGCCGCAAACATGGCAGCCGCATTGTCAGAATGTTTCGAGTTGGCCGGGTACTTACTGAATTGCTTTACAGTCTAAATACTGTGGTAAACTGATGTTGATGCATTGACATACGTTCACGGTCGTGCCTCTGTCAGATCATGTCCGAGCCTATGTCTGCAGTCCAACTGTGTAAATGGCTGCTATGTGAGACATGCAGATTCTGTGTTGGCTGCTGTGGATAAGAGCGTGTGCTAATTGTAAATGGCAGTCGTGTAACATGAGTGTCCGCGGTCTGTTTGCGGTCGCTGTGTTGGTATGCAGTGTGAAGTTTGCAGGGGGGGTGGGGGGGGGGGGGGGGGGGGGTGCTTGTGGTTTTCCTGCCTTGTCGTGTGTCAGCCCTCACTCTGTACCCAGGGGGGAGGGGCTGGAGTGAGCTGTCAGTCATCGCCTGCTTGTTCATTGCAGCGTAATGTACTGTGCTGCGTAACCCCTGGCAACCAGAGGCTGCACAAGTGTGCAGTCAGTGACTTTGCCGTCCTTCAGAAGTCAGCTTTCTACTTCAGACTACCTGCAATATATGTCCCGCAGATCTCCCTGAAGTAATGCACTTCCTGTAAATACAGATCTCCCCTGGAGTAGAAATGCGCTTCCTTCACATGCATATCTCCCTGCAGTAGAAATGCACTTCCTGTAAATACGGATCTCCCCTGCAGTACAAATGCACTTCCTGTAAATACAGATCTCCCTGCAGTAGAAATGCACTTTTTATCCTGCAATGTGCAGATAAAGTCTCATAAGTCTTATACGGGCGGCCTGTAGAGTAGTGGTTAAGGTAAACGACTGGGACACGCAAGGTCAGTGGTTCTAATCCCGTCGGGCCCTTGAGCAAGGCCCTTAACCCTGCATTGCTCCATGGGAGGATTGTCTCCTGTTCAGTCTAATCAACTGTACGTCGCTGTGGATAAGAGCGTCTACCAAATGGCAAAAAAAAAAAAACTAAAAAAAAAAAAAAACTATCTGGTTTTAAAGACCCTTTCTACATATCCGCTGGTGCCCTGCAGCCATTGTGCTTGCATAAGCCCATCCATGTCGACACAGTTTTTTCATCATCAGAACAGAGCTCTACACGTGTAATTAGGCGGCATTGCATCAGATATTATGCCCACAGCTGTAACTGTCTGCTTTGAATGAACTCTACCTACCAGCGAGAGGGAGATCTGAGCTCTAACAAACTCACCACAGGACAACAATGCAGACAACAAGGCACTGACGGAGATGCAGAGACCCTGATGGTGTGTGTGTGTGTGTGTGTGTGTGTGTGTGTGTGTGAGTGTGTGTGAAGGCTGACTCAGGCTGTATTTTTAGCCCGCTGTCTGTTGGGAGGAGGGGGCGTTAGCATTAGCATTAGCGGAGGTGAGGACAGGCTGTGGTTAAGGCTTTTGTTTTTCAGTCTGACTCATTACTCACCCTCCTGCCCCTCTGTCATGCCCCCCCTGACACACACACACGCGCACACGCACGCACGCACACTCACACACACACACACACACTCTCTCTCTCTCTCTCTCTCTCTCTCTCTCTCTCTCTCTCTCTCTCTCTCTCTCACACTCTCTCTCACACTCTCTCTCACACTCTCTCACTCACTCACTCACTCACTCACTCACACACACTCTCTCACACACACACACACACACACACTCACGCACACACACTCAGTCGTGTCCACACTCCTATTCTCTCTGCACCCTCTCTGTCGCTGTGTGGGCGTCTGCCAGTTCCTGCTGGCTGGCCATTGACAATTCAGACTGAAATCACAGACTCTCTCCCTCTGAGATTAGCTGCGTGCTATCTGTTCTCCCCAATTCAGCTGCTGTGTTTAGCTATGCAGCTGTGCGGTATCTGCTGAGTTTAGCTGTGCGGCTGTGCGGTATCTCTGCTGAGTTTAGCTATGCAGCTGTGCGGTATCTGCTGAGTTTAGCTGTGCGGCTGTGCGGTATCTCTGCTGAGTTTAGCTATGCAGCTGTGCGGTATCTGCTGACTTTAGCTGTACAGCTGTGCAACTTTGAGGTATCTCTGCTCTTAGCTTAGCTGTACAGCTATGAGGTATCTGCTTTGAGTTTAGTTGCACAGCTGTATGGTCTCTCCTCATTCTGCTGGAATGATTCTGCTCCAAGTATTCTCTATCCTGAGTCTACCTGTGCAGCCGTCTCCCTGCTTAATGTTATCCGCCTGCATGAACAGTCACATTACAGTACATGAGCTACATTACAGTTATTTAGCGGATGCTTTTATCCAGAGCGACTTACAGTTGATTAGACTAAGCTGGGGACAATCCCCCCTGGAGCAATGAGGGGTTGAGGGCCTTGCTCAAGGGCCCAACAGCTGTGTAACCTTTACGCTACAGGCTGCCCTGCAGTCGTTCTTTGATCTGTGGTTGTGTTGTGTTTCCTGCGGTCTGGTCCAGCTCTCTGTGGTCACTTCCAGCCATGTGGTCAGGTCAAGCATTCAGGTTGAAGCCATTTATCTGGTCAAACTCTTCGTGTTCTCGCGTTATTTTGCGGTTTTGAGCCACAATGGCCGTTTTTCTGCTTCCTGCGGGCAGATCTCTCTGAAACCGAAGGCAGAAACTTCCGGAGCCTCTCGCACAGCGTGCGCTGTTAGCCCGTGTAAGAGTTCCCGGTCCCAGGGGAACGGCCCTGCGTGTTCCGGTTTCTTCCGCCGGTAATCGAAGGGCCTGTTTCCTGACGTATTACACACTGTTAATGGGCTTTTAATTAGACACTTAACATCTGCGCAGGGACGATATGCCCTCGTAATGCCGAATTAATGGCCGGGCGCTCAGGCTGTGCGTAAGGGCCGTTCCGCCTTCATTACGGGCTTTTAATCAGTCAGACCGCCCGTGTTTTCATTCGCTCTAACGCGCAGCGGCGAGTGAACTTTTTAAATTTCTTTTTTTTTAAATAATTGATGAAGTACTGTAGGTGCTCAAAGTCATTGAAACTAACGGCTGAACTGGAGTCAGTGCCGCACGGCGACCCCTGACTCTCTTCGGCCTGACTGAAAACGCTCTCCGGGCCTGACCTCGATGGCTGATATTGTGTCTGTCAGCCTTGTGCTAAAGCTAAACCCGCACCCCCGCCGGCCCGGTGCAGATAAGACGGAACGCCCTTGATATGGACTTCAAAGTCGAGTCCGACGGTCATGAGCCAGCCCTGCTGTGTAAATGCCTTGCAAAGCAGTTTTTTTAACGAACTTAAAATAAGGGCGTTTCGGCACATTCGGACCCCTTCTTTGAGTGTGAATGAAAACCAGAAAAGGCAGGTGAGGGGTGTGTGTGTGTGTGTGTGTGTGTGTGTGTGTGTGTGTGTGTGTGTGTGTGTGTCAGAGCGATCGATAAGGTGTGTCTGTGTGTGTGTCAGAGGGATCGATGAGGAGTGTGTGTGTGTGAGTGTGTGAGTGTGTGAGTGTGTGAGTGTGTGAGTGTGTGAGTGTGTGAGTGTGTGAGTGTGTGTGAGTGTGTCAGAGCGATCGATAAGGTGTGAGTGTGTGAGTGTGTGAGTGTGTGAGAGTGTGAGAGTGTGAGAGTGTGAGAGTGTGAGAGTGTGAGAGTGTGAGAGTGTGAGAGTGTTCAGCTCCTCTGACTCTTGTTGCCAGGTGCCTCTGAGCTCAGGGCTTTGCTGGTCTTGATTGGAGGCTGTTCTGGGTATTGGAGTGGGAGCGCAGGCTGGGTTAGTGTGTGGAGAACAGGTTCAATGCCCTGATATTAAGCCACGCTTCTGATGCTGTGACACTTACAGGTCTGATATTTGCAGTGAATGGTAAATGGTTGGCATTTATATAGCGCCTTTATCCAAAGCGCTGTACAATTGATGCTTCCCATTCACCCATTCACACACCAACGGCGATTAGCTGCCATGCAAGGTGCCAACCAGCTCATCAGGAGCATTTGGGGGTTAAGTGTCTTGCTCAGGGACACTTCGACACAGCCCGGGCGGGGGATCGAACCGGCAACCCTCCGGCAACCCCAAGACGACTGCTCTTACTGCCTGAGCCATGTCGCCCCCACAGAAACACAGATGCATCTAAATGATTATAGCTCTGTCCTTGTGTGTGCGCACACACTCACACACAAACACTCACACACTCACGCGCACGCACGCACGCACGCACACACACACACACACACACACACACGCACACACACACACACGCACGCTCACACGCGCACACACACACACACACACACACACACGCTCACACACACACACACACACACGCTCACACGCACACACACACACACACACACACGCACACACGCTCACACACACACACACACACGCTCACACGCACACACACACTCACACGCACACACACGCTCACACGCACACACACGCTCACACGCACACACACGCTCACACGCACACACACACTCACACACTCACACACGCTCACACACACACACACACACGCACACGCACACACAGGTCATTGTAAGCAGGCCTCTTGTGGTGCCCTCATTGGCCCTGAAATGCGCGGTGGTATTGGGAATGAGACGCACAGGAGAAAATGTCACATGGACTTCCTTACTTTTAGTCTCCATGGTGATCGGTGCGGAGCGGCGCTTTCCCTGCCGACCTCACCACTCTTCCGTTTGAGTTTTTATTTTATTTTAATGAAATGTTTTACTACGAGTGCGGCACCCTAACGCGCGCCGTGCGTTTCCGCTTCACTGCCGAGCCGATGCTCTGTCCCCCTGCTGATTCAGAACCCTTCAGACAGCCGTGGTCTTCCTCCAAAACTCCTGGAGTTTCCTGCTCCTTCCTTTCACGCCCGTGTGGGGGCGCTAGAGAGCCGTGGAACGCAGACTCACCCACCGAACCCTTCCGCCCCCTGGCCCCTCACACACCCCCCTGTTGGGCATCGGAGCTGGTGCGGTCCGAATTTCAACCAGAGCCCGTAGAACCTACCGTTTTCACTGGCCCAAAAAAGCTGCCGCTTTCCTTGCTTGCACTCTGTACCCTGTCCTCCAGTGCTTGTCGCTGCGTTCGTAAACACCCCTGCCACTGTCCATCAATTCAGTTCGTCCAATCGGGTGGTTAGATGCGCATTCCCACCGATCAGAAGTTATTTGACATCTTACGGATATTCTAAACTGGATGTGGTCGACGAATACTCAGTCTCTTCCTGAATGCTCGCAAACTGTAGTTAAGTATCAGAAACTGGGTTCAAACGGAAACCTTCCGGAATGAGCTTCTCAGCCTCGAAGGCTACAGGGCTGCTGCAGTGCCTGCTGGGTGTCATTGTGTTTCAGCGCGGAGGTGCTTAACCCACACACCGTGTTTCCAAGGCCTGTTTGACTACGGGACTGACTGAGCGAAACCGCTGAATTCTGCCCTCATTGTGGCCCTCGGGGACTGCTGTTTGACACCGCTGTTTTAGAATATTTTGAAATAGTGAGTAGAAGTTGACCATCTGGTTAGACTAGACCATCTGTGGCACGGAATCATTCGTTTCGTGCCACCTCATTGGTGGTTTGGGTCGGCCCCTCGGCCAGTGATTGGGCGGCATGAATTGAAGGATGTACGGGCTAGCCTTTGCGTCACTCGGCCATCGAACGGTCAAAAACGTCTTTTTAGATTTATTTAACCACTTCAGGGCCGCCTGTAGCGTAGTGGTTAAGGTACACGACTGGAACCTGCAAGGTCGGTGGTTCGATCCCCGGTGTAGCCACAATAAGACCCGCACAGCCGTTGGCCCCTTGAGCAAGGCCCTTAACCCTGCATTGCTCCAGGGGAGGATTGTCTTCTGCTTAGTCTAATCAACTGTACCTCACTCTGGATAAGAGCGTCTGCCAAATGCCATGAATGGAATGTAATGTACTTCCTGTTTGTGTGGTTACGCATCGAGTGTCTGTCAGTGTGTTTGCCCAGCTGGGTTTGATTCAGTTCCACTTAACAAGATACAAGAAAAGTTCATACGAGAAATGAACTATAATGACCCATAATGGGTTACTTGACGTAATTTCGGTTAATTTCTCAAACAAACTGAACCGGAGTGGAACCACGGCTTTGCACAGTCTCTTGATTTCCTCTGACGCACTGCAAGCCTTCTGCGTCTCTCCTTTACCCACGACGCCGAGCTGTTGTCGTAAGCAGGTTAAATAAGGCGTAGCGCTCCGTTCTCAGCTCCAGCCTTCTGTCATTAGAGATTATCTTATATTAGTTATAGAGTGAGTTTATTTTGTCCGTGTGTCTGGATTCCGAAGAGCAGGGGAATACAAATGTTGTGTCGTGAAGGAAAGCAGCTGTCACCTTCTCCTCGCCTGCCAGTGCCGTGGAGACGCAACTCCCGAAAAGGAATACAGACAAAATGGAGGCCTGTCATAAATCCCTTGTAAACACGCAATTGTAATGAATAAATTCCGTTGTGTTCTGCGAAGCACTTCGTGATGCATCCAGTGTACAAAAGGTGCTGCACAAATATTTGCATACAATCACAATAATGTATTTTTATATTGTTGTTATTATTAAATTAAACTCAAACACAAAACAAAGATTAATTTATTATCTAAATTCGAAATGAATGTTTCTAACCCCGTATATTGGCTATGGGTCTATATGGCGACTGTTTGATGGGTCTGTGTGCTGATAGGCCAGTGCATAATAGCTGGCTGATTTTGATTGGTCGCTGTTAACGGTTGCCGTGTGAGGGAGGGCGATGCGTCGGTCTCGTGGGAGGCAGCGCTCCGTAGTGCCTGAATGTGGGCGGGCATGAGAGTCCGGAACAATCTGTGGCGAGCAACCATGGCAACGCTCGAATTCGCTGGGAAGTCGACGGGTTTTATACAGAGGGGTTTTCAACCTTCTTTAAAAAAAAAATTTTTTTTAACCCAGGTACCCCCACTCAGGCTCAAGTGCTTTCTTAATGTCGAAAAACGTTTTATAAAGATCACAGGACACACACACTCACATTCACACTCACACACACACACACACACACACACACACACTCTCTCACACACACTCTCACACACACTCTCACACACACTCTCACACACACTCTCACACACACACTCTCACACACACACACACACACACATTCGCACACAAACACACGCCCACCTGCACAGAAACCACACACACTCATGCAGACACACCTGTAAGCGTGCGCCAACACTACACACACACACACACCACAAACGCACCCTCGCCACAGTATTTGCATTAGTGCTTTAAGGCTTGCTGTACATTTGCACCGGTCTTGTGTCTTTGTCTGTAGATTTGGCTGATAAGATAATAATGCGCTCTGCGTGTAGAAATGTCACGTACATACCAGCACGTGCCGACTGTCACGACCGGCCCTGGAAGGCTCTGGAACCTTCTGCAGAGGGAGTTTCTCAGTTCCCGGCTCTCCAAGGAATGTTTGGAGATTCCCGGTCGGTGTCGGACTGGGGTTTTTCGGTGATTGCCCGGGTCAGATTCTCCGGGGGGGGGGGGGGGTCAGGCTGTGACCCCTGGGTTGTAGACTGGTTGGGGCGGGGGGGGGGGGGGGGGGGGGGTGGTTAGCATCGCGCCTGTGTGGGCAGGCCTGTCTCGGAGGTACAACGCCCCTATCTGGCATTCCTCTTTCACCCCGACCCCTGGGGTCACGCCAGGGTCAAAGGTCACGGTGGTTAGAGTGCCGGTCTGGACAGCAAAGCCCACCTGCTCGATCCCGTGTTCGGCTTAGTGCCGGTCTGTCACTATGACGTACAGCGTGCGTGCACTGCGATAAATAAGAGCACATTCTCTGAACCGATTCTCCATGAATGAGCTGCATTTGTTTCAGCTCATCGAGGGAAGCCATTTTGAACTACAGTTGGGTTGTTAGATGATTCAGTGTTAACGCCTAGTGAGATGCTACTCTTCTGCGGTACATGACTGTGTTTTGGGGGCTGACTTGTGATTAATTGGTCTAATGTTAGCCGAATGAAGCGTTTTCAGCATCCTGTCGAACGCTGACGATGGCCTGGATGGTTCCGCTTTAATTATGGGTGAGAAAGTAGGGTGTTAGATTATCTTCCCTGCTAAAAATACTAACCTAAGCGACGTTCTTACCATGGCAGGCTGATTTAAACCCCCCTATGACAGAGATAAGTGCTTGAATGATGTCTTGCTTGCCTGAACAAGCGCAGTGACTAGAGCGGAGTTATTTTTACTGTCCCTCCAAGCGAAAACTGCTGAGTGTGCGAGCGAGAGAGGGTTCGTCTAATCAATCTCATCCTCGATTTACCCCTTACAGTCAGCAGTATTTCTCTATCTTTAGTAATCAAGCGAAGCGCGTCTTTGGGTTAGGAAACAGCCTGTACTTTTTGTTTTCTCATTTTGGGTGCTGTCACCCAGCTAGGTGTGTAAAAGTGTGAGGGGGAGTGTGTGCATTATCCGGCCTGAGTGTCAGCGAGGATTAGAGTAGGACTGAGATCTGTGCTATGCCAACAGAAGTACACTACGTTAACAGGCGCGTGCTATGCTAACAGGCGCGTGCTATGCTAACAGGCGCGTGCTATGCTAGCAGGCGCGTGCTATGCTAGCAGGCGCGTGCTATGCTAGCAGGCGCGTGCTATGCTAACAAAGACAGGCTCGTGCTATGCTAACAGGCGCGTGCTATGCTAACAGGCGCGTGCTATGCTAACAGGCGCGTGCTATGCTAACAGGCGCGTGCTACGCTAACAGGCGCGTGCTACGCTAACAGGCGTGTGCTACGCTAACAGAAGTGTGCTACGCTAACAAGCGCGTGCTATGCACTGTTGTTAAATAGTGTGCTATGTGAACAGCACTGAGGGGATGTCTTCAATGCAGTAGCACCACGCCAAAGCTCCCCCCCCGCTTCTGCTCTCCCAGGGTGCCGCGTTGGGAACCTATGACCTTTGAACCCCAAGCAGAGCCCTACGTCACTCGCTGCGCTTTTATTATGGTAAATCGAATCGCTCGAGTCCAGCTTTTAGTGTTGTAAATGATCCACCCGTTCAGATCGCGGCGCCTCGTCTTTTAAGGTCACAGACGAGCTCTGCTTTACTGCTGCTTGGGAGCGTGCGCTCCGGATCCTGACGGGTGTTTTGCTCTGAAAGGCGAGTGAACGTTTAGCCTTATCGGGGCACGGACGTGTGAGCTTTTCTTCAGCCCGAGTCCCCTGCTCTTCGTCACCCAAGATCGTTATTTCACAGGAGAACGACGTCCTCATCCTCTCGGGAGTAATCTAATACTGTTGTTTACATCTGCGGGTACTATGATATGTAAAGAGAATTTCATTTGGTAAAGTCATTGGCATTTTAAAAATGAGTCAGTCAGTTGATGATAAACATTTCATTCTTTCATTCTTTCTGGCAAGGCATAGAGAATTCAGCTAGGTTTGCATGAAAACAAAAATATCTCAAATTTATATAATGTAGCCTCCGTAAGAAACATTGGATATGCCAAAGTATTGTATTACAAAGTACTTTAAGGATTTTGCATATACTGTACACTGTAGTTCATTAGTAATGTAAAATCTTATTTAGCTTGCTTCACCTCAGAATCCAAATATCAGACCGGTGTTTGTGACCGTCAAGTCAAGTGCTTTTGTTGCCACACAGCAAGCCGGTAGAATTGGGTTCAATAAAGCTTGATAGCTCCCATTTATGACATTCCATATTTAATAGACATATACACAGGCAGACGAGCATACAGGGCAAATCAACTAGGAGAACAAAACAATAACAGTATTATGTGACTGACATGAGTTAATAAAGTGCATTGCGGTCGTGCGTAGTTCATGGATATGTTGTCGTGATGGGGAGTCCAGTAGATTTCTGTACTGCTCCTGTCTGTTGTACTGTGCAGGTGTGTACAGTTCAGTGTTGGATTATGATGCATTAGAGTCCGTACTGCAAGCGCAGCGCCTTCTCCGTATTGTTGAAGCTCACGTTGCTCTCGCATCATAATATTTGTTTAGAAAGTTCCAGAAGCCCTGCGTCCTGCTGCAGAGGTTCAGGGAGGGCAAACCTGGCCCACAATGCACCGCAGGGTTTTTTTCGGTTGATGCCTCATGCTTCTCGGCCTGAGCGGCACGCGAGTCTGCGGTGAGGGGCGGGGCCTGTGGCGAGGTCCGGGGCCTGTCTGCATCTGCCAGGGCGTGGTTCTCTGCCAAGTCTAGCGAGGTGTCAGGAAATGGCGGAGACTTGAGTTAAGAGACTCATGACTGTGGTTGGCCTTTCCTCTCAGGTCGAGATCTTTTTTTTTTTCGGTCTGATAATGTGAAGCTGGCTTGTCGGGGGGAATTGGGGCGGAGCAGGTGAACACGTGACCAAGCAGAGGTCTCTGTACAGAAAGAGAGAGAGAAAGTGAGAGAGAGAGCCTACATTACTCAGAGCTGCACTGCTCTTAACTGCCCTCTCCCCAGCGCAGGTTTAAACCCCGACCGCAGGCCCATTAACTGGGCCCTTCCTCCTGCCCCTGGAGGCTCTGATTGGCTGTAGGTAGAGCACTTCTTTACAGGTGAAATGACAGCTTCCCCAGTGAGGTATGGAGTGAGGAACGGGGCCTTGTTTGGGACGCCTCATTAGCCCCCCCCCCTCTGTTCTGCTGCCCCCCTGCCACCCCCGCCCCGGTGACCCTATGACCAGACGGAAGGGGGGTCACTCCACTTCCTCCTCCTCCCCGTCTGGCTGTGTTGAGGTTTGACTGACAGGCGGGGGGTGGGGGTGTGCGGTGGGGCTCGTGCGGGAGCCTCACAGAGGGGCGGGGTGCGTGTGGGACTGCCCCGCGGGGTGATTACCGCCGTGCCGGCGCTGAGTTTCGAGACCGATCGGCATGTCCGTCCGCACCGCGCTCCCCCCCCCTCCCCGCTCCCGCCCGCTATTTTTATCCGCCAGGAAGGAATTCCATAAAAAACGCTTAAACATGGGGCCTGGAGCCGTTTAGAGAGGGAGAGGGAGAGGGAGAGGGAGAGGGAGAGGGAGGGAGCAAGGCCTGTTTTCTCCTCTGTGAGCCTGGAGACGGGGCCCAGGGGGGGGGGGGCACGGGGGGCTGTTCTTTTATTTTGTCCTCTTCTGTACTCTGCTGCGGGCCTCGTCTCATCAGCCTGTCACAGTCTCTGCCTGACGCAGGGTCCTGATTGGTCTTACCGTTCCACAGGGCCCTCTCCAGCGTTTGGGAACCGTACGGTGACATTTTATTTCATTCCTTTTTTTTTGCGATATATTTAAGGGAGTTGGATTCGAACCCTTGAAAGACATGTCCAAATAACTCCCCGAACGTTTGGTGTCTGATGCATAGTAGACTTGTTGCAGTTATTGTATTGTCAATGCGACTAAATGTGAAACTTTATTGCTGATTGATAAGGTAATCAGTTGATTCACTTTTGCACAGCGGAAAAAAGGGGGGGGGGGTTCAATACAAAACGTCTGTTTCTGTAAAAGGGTCAAACGTAAACACGTGTAAATGCCGTTAAATATAGGCTGGTTTGGTTGTCTGTACTTTCGTCGCATATTCCTGTTTTGAACTCAAATGCCTGAAGAATTTCGCTGTGTTTCCCATGCTTGTGGAGGGCACTGTGTTCGCGTGCCAAGTTTATTATTCTCCTCATTATCCGTGTGGCAGGTCTATTCCTGTCTTATTCTTATCTCTGTGTGTCAAAGTGTGTTCTTATTCCTGTTATTAGACTGGTGCCAAGTTCCTTCTTACTCTTTATTCTTTTGCTAAGTTTACGAGTGAACGTGTCTGTCTGTGTCTGTCTGTCTGTGTCTCCTGTGTGTGTGTGTCTCTGTATTTCTGTGTGTGTCTGTCTGTCTGTATTTCTGTGTGTGTCTGTCTGTCTGTCTGTCTGTGTTTGTCTGTGTGTGTGTCTGTGTGTGTGTGTCTGTGTGTCTGACTGTCTTTGTGTGTGTGTCTGTGTGTATCTGTCTGTGTGTGTCTGTCTGGGTCTTCCTGCTTTTTGGTGTCGCCTCTTTCTGTCTGTTTTCGTCTATCCCCCTGTGTTCCTTTCTTCCTCTCTCTCTGTTTCTCTGTCTCCGTTCCGCTGTGCAGTGTCTGTGATGCGGGCTTCAGGGCGTGTCCTGCGCATGCCCCGCCCACAGTGAGTGACAGGGCGGCCCCTGGCAGCTGGTTATCGCGCGCGGGCGGTGGGAGGCCGCGCGGGCCGCTCCGTATCTTCTCCTGCTCGCCGCAAGCACGCCTGGAATGGCTGTCACGCCGCGGAACACTTCCTGTTTCTCCTGAGTGGGAGGGGGGTGTGGGGGGGGGGGGGGGGGCGGTATTCTGCAGACCTCTGTTTGAGAGCTGCCCCTGGTGTTGTAACTGGTAAATGGTCTGCATTTATATAGCGCCTTTATCCAAAGTGCTGTACAATTGATGCTTCTCATACACACACACACACACACACACACACTCACACACCAACGGCGATTGGCTGCCATGCAAAGCACCAACCAGCTTGTCGAGGAGCACGTCGACACACCCAGACCGGGATCGAAACCGGCAACCCTCTGACTGTCAGATGACTGCTCTTACCACCAAAGTCACCCAATTTTCACACAAAGGGACGTGACCGCACCTGGGGCAGACAGACAGGTGGCCACGTTCGATGGAGGGTCTCAACCAGGGGTGCACAACAAGGGCCCATCTGTTTCAGGATTTTGTGCCAGTTTCTGTTTTTAATTATTTCATAAGCTCAATCATATCTTGATCTGACATTTGTACAAGCAGCAGCCACAGGCGGTATAGTTTTTACTGTGCTCAAGTACAGGAATGAACCAGCATAGTTTTACTGAGCCATCAGAACACTAAAGAGAAGGTAATTGGTAACTGGTTTCCCCAGAATGCACTGGTCTCGAGTGCCTCTTACAGCTGCTCTGTTGCTGAGGAAACGCTCCCGGCGGCACAGGAAGTGACTTGCAGACCGGTCGCAGAGCCCACTTCCTGTCCCGGCCTAATTATCTCTCAAGTTTTGGACGGGATGTGTCACTTCCTGTGCAGCTTCCACGCTCGACTCTTTCCCTTAAATAGTCTCTTAGGTCCGCGGGAATTCCTGTACGTGGACTGAGCGTACTCACGAGAGGCTGGGGAGCGATATGGACCGAGTGCCTGTTGCGTCACCCCCTGACTCTCCGTGGGCTCCTGAAAAGGAGACTCCCCTCCGGAACTCAGGTTTAAGGGTGCCGCCATGTTGTACTTTCGGAGTCAGACACTGCAGTAGGGAAGCTGATGTGGCTCCTCCACTGAGCGTGTGAGAGAGAGAGATCTGTCCCCGATTCGTCCACCAAGTGTTGCTGTATTTGTATCGCAATTGTATCATTGACTTTAAATAGAAAACGGGTCTGAATGACCTACACTGGAGCCAACCGCAGTGGTGCTAGTGTGTCTCTCACGGTCTCGAAAAACGTCATGTTCCTCTTCGCCGGTACTGATGCAACTTCAGCTAGATTTCAGATGAGATTAAATATCAGCAAGTCTTAAAAATCTTTTTCTTATTTTATGTTTTTATAGATATTATTAAATATTGTTTAGTATTATTATAGTGTATTTGTTAGAGTTCCAAGGCAGCATAGCCACATTTTTAAAGAATGACACCTACTCTTCATTAAAACCGAAACTTACGCCACAACTCTTCTTGGTACTTTTGAAAATATATTATAGAATATATTTATATATAATATAAAGTCCTTTACTTTTTTAAGATTGTATTCTCTTTATTTTTACAGACATGATTTTTTTCCCCCCGAAATGGATACATCTCATTCGTTTTGGGACCGAACTCTTGTCTCTACTGTGTTGTGCCCCGCTTCGTCACCCTGACTGTGAATGAACACCCGACTATTTCCCAAAAATGGTGTCTGATGATAACGTTGCTTCAGAAACAGCTGCTGCCACTCTGCTGGTTGCTACAGGAACATCCTGTTTTCACACACGCGCGTGTTGTTTATGCTGTTTTTATTTGACGTTCGATGATTATTCTGCTTTTCTTGTCCTGCAGGATTCCATGAACGCCCTGGTCCTAGACCTGGACTTCCCCGCTCTGAGGAAGAACAAGAACATCGAGACGTTCCTGAACCGATGTGAGTCACTCCCCCCGCCAGGGCCTAACTTTCATTTGAGTACTGTGGGGGGAGGGGGGGGGGGTTGAAATGCACAGACGCAAAACTACAACATTGTTAGGGGGGTTCCGGGGGAAATAACTGTTTTAAACACAGCTGTAAAATTATTTCTAATGTTACGTTACATTACATTAATTGCATTTGGCAGACGCTCTTATCCAGAGCGACGTACACTTGATTAGACTAAGCAGGAGACAATCCTCCCCCGGAGCAATGCAGGGTTAAGGGCCTTGCTCAAGGGCCTTATTGTGTCTTATTGTGGCTACACCGGCATTAGAACCACCGACCTTGCGTGTCCCAGTCATGCACCTTCACCACTACGCTACAGGCCGCCCTGTGTAATTGAAAATTTTAAATCTGTTCCTGTGTATTGGCCTATAAGAAATTATATATTTTTTGGGTGGGTTATTTGTCCTGTTTTGTAATATTGGGGGTGTTGTAACCCCCCCCCCCCCCCACTCCCCCCGCACCATAAATTACACCCTTGCTCCACTGTCACCCGTGCGCTTGTACTCGTTTGAAGACGCAGGTGCCAAACCTTCCGGAGTCTCCTCCACTTAGCCTGTGTCATTAGTCTAAAGTGCTGTGATAATGATAGTTCCATGGTCTCTGGGGACTGTTTGACGGCAGCGTTACTCAATAAGCTCCCGTCAGGGGACGAGAAGGCTGCTGGCCTTTCAGTATCTCCCTTTCATTTCATACACTCAGAGTGACGGGAGAATAAATATGGACCACGTGCCTGTGACGTCACCCTCAGACTATCCACGGGCTTGTGCAGAGCGTTTTGAAACTGCAGAAGTGAAGTTTTTGGCCGCAGCCGTGTTGTAAAGTTTGCACTTTGCAGTAGAGAAATGGGAAGCCCTTATATGGGCATGAAGTCCGCTGAATGTGGCTCCTCTAAAAGTTCACCTTAACTGACCATTGGACTACTTGGGGGGGTAGTCATTTTTTTTATAACCTCACAAACATGCGTTTTGTGATGCTGCTGCAGTGCAGTTCTTTCTGCTGGGCTGATGGAAATATGGAAATATGGACTGCTTAAACGTGCAGTGGTGATATTCCTCCTTATCCAATGCTTTGGAATATGTGAGTTTGTAAAACTCAAAACAAAACAATTGATAACTATAGCTAGTTAACATTAGACTGGTGTCTGCCAGTCAAGCACTGTTAATAGTCCTGCAGAGGAGGAGATGTTGATGATTTTAGAGAGAGCTCAACTTTTGTTTCGAGAGATGCTATTGGTTGGTTTCTCTGTCTGCTTTATGCTGATTGGTTGTTACCTCTATGTAACTTTCTCTGCAAATAATCTGTGTGCTGATTGATTAGCCGTAGTTTCTCTGTACTTCACTGATTGGTGTCAGACAGGTTGTAGTCTGATAGGCTATGCTTTGTCTGTTAGTCCTGATTGGCTTTTGTGATTGAAGCATGTTGTGCTGTTCTCCAGTTATTGAAGTGTGTTATTAGACGGTGATTGGTTGCGTTTCATGATTGTTGTGTGATTGTCTCTAGTGCATGTGTTGAGTGATTTTGTGTGTGTGTGTGTGTGTGTGTGTGTGTGTGTGTGTGTGTGTGTGTGCATGCATGCAAGGGGTTGTGTGCATGTGGGTATGTTTGAGCGAGCGTATGTGTGTGTGGGTACATCTGTGAGTGTGATTATTCACAATGATTAACACACACTGTTCGCTGTACAGATGAGAAGGTGATGGGCACAATTTGGGAGCTCAGTGTTGATCTCATTGTTTATCACACTCACACACACACACGCACACACACACACACACACGTGTCTCTGTGCAGACGAGAAGGTGATGGGTACGATCCGGGAGTACCAGATGAAGTCGGAGGACTTTGACAGAGTGAAGGTCATCGGCAGGGGAGCGTTCGGCGAGGTTCAGCTGGTGAGTCACTGTCAGAGACCGTACTGATCCCACTGTGTGACTGATCCCACTGTATCGCTGATCCCGCTGTGTGTGACTGATCCCGCTGTGTGTGACTGATCCCGCTGTGTGTGACTGATCCCACTGTATCACTGATCCCACTGTGTGTGACTGATCCCACTGTATCACTGATCCCGCTGTGTGTGACTGATCCCACTGTATCACTGATCCCGCTGTGTGTGACTGATCCCACTGTATCACTGATCCCGCTGTGTGTGACTGATCCCTCTGTGTGTGACTGATCCCACTGTATCACTGATCCCTCTGTGTGTGACCGATCCCTCTGTGTGTGACTGATCCCTCTGTGTGTGACTGATCCCACTGTGTGTGACTGATCCCACTGTATCACTGATCCCGCTGTGTGTGACTGATCCCGCTGTGTGTGACTGATCCCGCTGTGTGTGACTGATCCCGCTGTGTGTGACTGATCCCGCTGTGTGTGACTGATCCCGCTGCGTGACTGATGCCACTGTATGTATGAATGTATGTGAGGTTATTACACGTGTGTGTGTTCTCTCCAGGTGAGGCAAAAGGCCTCTCAGAAAGTGTGTGTGAGGTTATTAACAGGTGTGTGTGTGTGTGTATGTAAGTGAGGTTATTCACCGGTGTGTGTGTGTTCTCCAGGTGAGACATAAGGCCTCTCAGAAGGTGTGTGTGTGTGTGTTCTCCAGGTGAGACATAAGGCCTCTCAGAAGGTGTACGCCATGAAGCTCCTCAGTAAGTTTGAGATGATCAAGCGCTCTGACTCCGCCTTCTTCTGGGAGGAGCGTGACATCATGGCCTTCTCGGACAGCCCCTGGGTGGTGCAGGTGAGTCCGTTTCTTCTCTTGTCCCTTTCTGTAGCTGTGTGAGGTTGTGTTGTTTTATTTTTATTGCTGTGTTTGTGTCCAATGTGTCACACAACACAAGTCGTGTCTCCTGCTCCTTGCGTGGCTGCGTGTTGTGTTATGTTGTTGCGCATTGTTGAGTTGTGTTGATTTGACTTGACACATGTTGGGCTGTCTTGAATTGTGTGTGCTGTGTTGCGCCGAGTTGTGTTATGCTGTGCTGTTGACTTGTGTTATGTTGAATTGACTTGTTGTGTTTCTGATTCTCTCTACGCCTCTCCCCCTCTCCCCTGCTCGTACTCTAGATGTCCCGTGCTGTGTGGAGTTGAGTTGTGTTATTGTTGTGTTGAGTTGTGCTTTTTTGTGTTGTTGTGATGATGAGTCTGTAACGCCTCTCCCCTGCCCTTATAGCTGTGCAGTGCCATGTGGAGTTGTGTTGAGTTGTTGTGTGTTGTGTTGGTGGGTTTATGTTTCTGTAATGCTTCTCCCCTGCCCTCTAGCTGTGCAGTGCTGTGTGGAGTTGAGTTGTGTTGTGTTATTGTTGTGTTGAGTTGTTGGGTTGATGTTTCTCTCTCCTGCCCTCTAGCTGTGCAGTGCTGTGTGGAGTTGAGTTGTTGTGTGTTGTGTGTTGTGTTGGTGGGTTTATGTGTCTCTAACGCCTCTCTCCTGCCCTCTAGCTGTGCAGTGCTGTGTGGAGTTGTGTTGAGTTGTTGTGTGTTGTGTTTGTGGGTTTATGTGTCTCTAACGCCTCTCTCCTGCCCTCTAGCTGTGCAGTGCTGTGTGGAGTTGTGTTGAGTTGTTGTGTGTTGTGTTTGTGGGTTTATGTTTCTCTAACGCCTCTCCCCTGCCCCTAGCTGTGCAGTGCTGTGTGGAGTTGAGTTGAGTTGTCGTGTGTTGTGTTGTTGTGTTGTTGTGTCTCTAACTCCCCTCCCCTGCCCTCTAGCTGTGCAGTGCTGTGTGGAGTTGTGTTGAGTTGTTGTGTGTTGTGTTTGTGGGTTTATGTGTCTCTAACGCCTCTCTCCTGCCCTCTAGCTGTGCAGTGCTGTGTGGAGTTGTGTTGAGTTGTTATTGTTGTGTTGTTGTGTCTCTAACGCCTCTCCCCTGCCCTCTAGCTGTGCAGTGCTGTGTGGAGTTGTGTTGAGTTGTGTTGAGTTGTTATTGTTGTGTTGTTGTGTCTCTAACGCCTCTCCCCTGCCCCTCGAGCTGTGCAGTGTTGTGTGGAGTTGAGTTGAGTTGTCGTGTGTTGTGTTGTTGTGTCTCTAACGCCTCTCTCCTGCCCTCTAGCTGTGCAGTGCCTTCCAGGACGACCGCTACCTGTACATGGTGATGGAGTACATGCCGGGCGGGGACCTGGTCAACCTGACCAGCACGTACGACGTGCCCGAGAAGTGGGCCAAGTTCTACACGGCCGAGGTGGTTCTGGCCCTGAACGCCATCCACGCCATGGGCTTCATCCACCGGGACGTCAAGCCCGACAACATGCTGCTGGACCGGCACGGACACCTCAAACTGGCCGACTTCGGCACCTGCATGAAGATGGACGCGGTCAGCACCCCCCGCTCACCGCCATTTTACACCTGCCCTGACACGGACGGACACTGCGTGTTACATACTGACCGCAAAGGCCCAATTCTGGACGGACAGACAGATGGACACTGTGTGTTACATACTGACTATAAAGGCCCAATTCTGGACGGACAGACAGACGGACACTGTGTGTTATATACTGACTATGAAGGCCCAATTCTGGACCGACAGACAGACGGACACTGCGTGTTACATACTGACCGTAAAGTCCCAATTCTGGACAGACAGACAGATGGACACTGTGTGTTACATACTGACTATAAAGGCCCAATTCTGGAAGGACAGACAGATGGACACTGTGTGTTACATACTGACTATAAAGGCCCAATTCTGGACGGACAGACAGACGGACACTGTGTGTTACATACTGACTATGAAGGCCCAATTCTGGACCGACAGACAGACGGACACTGCGTGTTACATACTGACCGTAAAGTCCCAATTCTGGACAGACAGACAGATGGACACTGTGTGTTACATACTGACTATGAAGGCCCAATTCTGGACCGACAGACAGACGGACACTGCGTGTTACATACTGACCGTAAAGTCCCAATTCTGGACAGACAGACAGATGGACACTGTGTGTTACATACTGACTATAAAGGCCCAATTCTGGACGGACAGACAGACGGACACTGAATGCCATACTGACTGTAGAAGGTAATGCCTGGACTGACAGACAGACACTACAGGACACATACTGACAATAGAAGTTAATGCCTAAACATTACATTACATTAAATGACATTTAGCAGACGCTCTTATCCAGAGCGACGTACAACGAAGACAACCAGACGTAAACAGACAGACAGACAAACATTGATGAGACACGATTATACTCTCACAGACTACAAACTCAAGAACACTCCTAGATAGACAGAGAGACATTGTTCTGGTGTAAAAGAGATGGTTCTGGTGTAAAAGAGATGGGACTGTGTTTTTGAGAGAGTGGTGTGGGAGTTTGTGTTTGTATGTGTGTGTGCGTGTGGTATGAGAATGAGAGAGAGAGTGGTGTGTGAGTTTCTGTTTGTATCTGTGTGTGAGGGAGACGTGTCAGTCAGGAGTACTGTTAGCTGATATTGACTTCCTTGTTGGCTCTGCACTGTGCTGACTCTATCAGGTGCTGTTAGCGCTGCAGTGGGTCTCAGTGGTAGAAGATTTCCCCTCCTGTGCTCCCGCAGGGAGGCTGAGCTCCTCAGTAAGACAGGCTCCAGTGAGGGAGGGAGCAGGTTTTTGGCAGCCGGAGTGGGGATTCACCCCAGTCACGTGCGTGCACTTTCACGGATAAACACACTAATGCTGTGTCAACAAGTCTGCTGCCTGATTCAGCCTCCGTCTGACCGCTGGTGCAAGTCCACAGACCAGGCCTCAGCTCAGCAGGCTAAACTTTCCTGTGGGGCTGATGGGAAATGTAGTCCGTCTGGCCTGTTTGCGGTGCCTTCACGCCGCCTCTCTGGACTTCGCCTCCCATAAGCACCGGCGTGAAATCCTGCTTGTTGAACTCTGACAGCTGTGGTCGTGCTGAAGAGGTTGAACTTCCTCCTTGGCTTGGAATGTGTGTAACATTAATCTTCCCCCCGTGCCTGTGGATAGCTGTGCATCACCGCCACCTGGTGGACAGAGTGGATATGTGCGGGAATTTTTTATTTTTTTATTTTTTTGTACATTTTTAGTGTCCGGAAGTTTAAACGGCTTGAAATTCAAATCAGTTTGTCTTGGGAACAACGCAGAGGGACAGATTCGAAACCTTTTTACACACACCGCACGATTCATTTCAATGGAAATGGGTAGATTAGTCAGCTTGGGAGAAACAAAACAAAATGTGTTTTTTCTATTTGACCTGATGTGACTTCGCATGTGAATTTGATACCGCGGTCACTGGTATTAGAATTCACCGGCATACAGTCAACTCGCACTGTCGTCTGTTGATCAGGAATACATTATATTTACAGATTTACAGTATTACAATAGGTAATTTCGGACTTCTAACGGTCAAGAGAGGAATTGCAGCAACAAACGCCTTCAAACCACAACACTGTTTATCCCACCCCCTTCTCTGTGAATATGCTGACGTTGAAACGCCATTGGCTGTGGCAATTTTCAGCCAATGAGCTTGAATTACTGAACAGCTATATTATGTTTTGTTAGTGTGCCGGCCCGTCAACTGCATATTCTGAAACCCGAATTTAAGGACTATAAACACAGGCGGAGGGTGAGTCAACATGTCAGTGAGCCTTTTTCAGTGATGGGAAGATATTTACAATGGTTTTGTGGCAAGGTTTTAACACAAAAAACCTTACCTATTGTACCTAAAATTTCCCTCGGGATGAATAAAGTATCTATCTATCTATCTTTAAATTAATTCTGTATTATGCAGTTCACAGTATGACCACAGGGGGGAGATTCTGTATTCTGCCGGGCGAGTGCAGGGCACTTGCAGGCAGCAGACTTTGAGGACACGCTGGAGACGCTGCCTGTCTGTCAGACAGCTGAGTCAGACTGAGGGTGAGAAAACAGCAGTGACAGCGATGGCGGTGATGGACGGCGTTTATTTAGCGCCTCTCAGCGTCTGAAAGGGCCCCTCGCGTCGGAGCCAGTGTGTGGAGCCCACCCGGGTGAGACGCACGGCGGCCATTTTTACCTGGACC
The DNA here is from genome assembly GCF_963514075.1 of Conger conger. NCBI lineage: Eukaryota > Metazoa > Chordata > Actinopteri > Anguilliformes > Congridae > Conger > Conger conger. The sequence goes on along the minus strand of NC_083760.1, from coordinate 87,839,720 downwards.
CTCGCCACGCGTCAGAGTCTTCTCTTACTCTCCCCAGCGAGGACGGGCGAAACTAAGACGGGCGAAACTAAGACGGGCTCTGATTTACAGTCTACTGACTACCTGCCTGAGGGATACCGTGGGTTAAAACAGCTGTGTGTCAACCGATTTAATTGAATTTCAGTTTGTTTCCGGGAACTGACTGAATTGAAATGGACTTGAGTGAAAGCAGTGTACACTTGTCTGTCGCTCTGAAACAGTACAGATGTCTGTGTGCAGAATTAAACAGGGTGGTCAGTGAATCATGGGTGAGTGAGTGATGGATGGATGGATGGTGGTAAAGGAGGAGTGCAGTGAGTGATGGATGGTGGTAAAGGAGTGTGGTGGTTGATGGGTGGATGGTGGGAAAGGAGGTGTAATGGTTGATGGATGGATGGATGGATGGTAGTAAAGGAGGTGTAATGGTTGATGGATGGATGGATGGATGGTGGTGAAGGAGTACAGTGATGGTTGGATGGTGGTAAAGGAGTGTGGTGGTTGATGGGTGGATGGTGGGAAAGGAGGTGTAATGGTTGATGGATGGATGGATGGATGGATGGTAGTAAAGGAGGTGTAATGGTTGATGGATGGATGGATGGTGGTGAAGGAGGTGTAGTGATGGATGGATGGATGGATGGTGGTAAAGGAGGTCAGTGACTGACGGGGGGATGGATGGATGGTGGTGAAGGAGGTGTAATGGTTAATGGATGGATGGATGGATGGTGGTAAAGGAGGTGTAGTGATGGATGGATGGATGGATGGTGGTAAAGGAGTGCAGTGACTGACGGGGGCATTGTGTTCCTCAGACGGGCATGGTGCGTTGTGACACAGCGGTGGGCACTCCAGACTACATCTCCCCTGAAGTGCTCAAGTCGCAGGGCGGCGACGGTTACTATGGACGCGAGTGTGACTGGTGGTCCGTGGGCGTCTTCATCTTCGAGATGCTGGTCGGTGAGTCAACCGGTCCTGTGTGTGTGTGTGTCCTGTGTGACTGTGGTTGAGCTGACCGGGTCTGGTCACACACTGCCCCTCTCTCTCTTTCTTCCTCTTACCCCCCCTCCCTATTCCCCATCTTTCTCTCCCCCCTCTTTTCTCTCTCTCTCTCTCTCTCTCCATCATTCACTCCCTCTCTCTTTCTCTCTCTCTCTCTCTCCCTCTCTCCCCCCTCACTCTCCTTCCCCCACCTCTCTCCCCCTCTCACTCCCTCTCCCTCCCTCTCTTCCCCTCTCACTCCCTCTCTCTCTCTCACTCCCTCTCTCTCTCACTCCCTCTCTCTCTCTCTCTCTCTCTCACTCTCTCACTCCCTCTCTCTCTCACTCCCTCTCACTCTCTCTCTCTCTCCCTCACTCTCTCTCTCTTTCTCTCTCTCTCTCTCTCTCTCTCTCTCTCTCTCTCTCTCTCTCTCCTAGGTGACACGCCCTTTTATGCGGACTCCCTGGTGGGGACCTACAGTAAGATCATGGACCACACAAACTCGCTTAACTTCCCCGACGACGTGGAGATCTCCAATGACGCCAAGAACCTCATCTGTGCCTTTCTAACGGACAGGTGGGAACCCACGAGTCGATCGAAATCATCCCAAACGCACGCCGAACGCACGCCGAACGCACGCCGAACGCACGCCGAACGCACGCCGAACGCACGCCGAACGCACGCCAAACGCACACCAAACGCACACCAAACGTACACCAAACGCACACCAAACGCACACCACGCCTTCAAACCACAACACTGTTTATCCCACCCCCTTCTCTGTGAATCCATCCACCCTCTCACTGACCCCTTACTCACTCAGTTGCACACAGACATGCTTACTCTCCTACACACACTTACTCATAACAGAAACAGTCTGCAGAGTGCAGTCTGGCAGTTCAAACACTCCTTCTGTGACAAATGTTTGTGAACACTTTGTGAATGATTTATATAGATCTTTGGTTCATTATAATACCTCTCTTAACGGGTGATGGTTGACATTTTTATGTGTTTTATCATGCTAATATCGATGATGCATAAATAACACACATTCCCTGATGGTTTCTCACACCGTATTGAATGAGGTCGTGCCTTTTAAGATGTGACATCACGGATTTTCATAGCTGAACATTCTAATGCTGATGTCACAATCGCTGCCGGTAATTGAAAGCAGTGGAGTTCTGGAACACAGGCTTTGAATTTAGGAGCAAACATTCCAAAAAAACAAAAACCCTGCTCTTCAAATGGTTCATCATGTAGACAGGCTGCTTTTAACAGGCTGTGGGTCAGCCGGCAAGCACGAAGGGTTGAAACCAAATCTGTCCAAGCACTGTGCCGGGGAGAGGTGACCGCTGTGATCCTGGATCAGAGTTCACATTCAGGTTAACAGCACTGAAGGCTGAAAGCACTGACCCTGGATCAGTATTCAGTTTCTGGGACATTAGCGTTCGTGTTTATATTGCTGTGTTCATGACTGGAAACCATCCAATGGAGCAACCAGTTTTGAACTGACTTCAGTGGGCAAATTAGCTTTTTAGCTCCAGAGGGCTTAATGAACTGCAGTACCTCTTGCTTGGCTTCTGCAGGGAATGTGGATCCCTGGTCCCCCCTGCTTCCTGTGGCATGTAAAGCACTTCCCAGGTCAGCGGGGTCAGCAGCGGGGAATGAATGCGCTGACGACGGGGCGGCTGTGCTAACGCGCTAACCCCCGCTCCTGTCTGCGCTGTCCCCGTGAGCCCCAGTTACCTGCAGTCTGTAGAGAGTGTGCTAACGTGCTAACGCGCTAACCTCCGCTCCTGTCTGCGCTGTCCCGGTAAGCCCCAGTTACCTGCAGTGTGTAGAGAGTGTGCTAACGCGCTAACCCCCGCTCCTGTCTGCGCTGTCCCCATAAGCCCCAGTTACCTGCAGTGTGTAGAGAGTGTGCTAACGCGCTAACCTCCGCTCCTGTCTGCGCTGTCCCGGTAAGCCCCAGTTACCTGCAGTGTGTAGAGAGTGTGCTAACGCGCTAACCCCCGCTCCTGTCTGCGCTGTCCCGGTAAGCCCCAGTTACCTGCAGTGTGTAGAGAGTGTGCTAACGCGCTAACCTCCGCTCCTGTCTGCGCTGTCCCCGTAAGCCCCAGTTACCTGCAGTGTGTAGAGAGTGTGCTAACGTGCTAACCTCCGCTCCTGTCTGCGCTGTCCCCGTAAAGCCCCAGTTACCTGCAGTGTGTAGAGAGTGTGCTAACGCGCTAACCTCCGCTCCTGTCTGCGCTGTCCCCTTAAGCCCCAGTTACCTGCAGTGTGTAGAGAGTGTGCTAACGTGCTAACCTCCGCTCCTGTCTGCGCTGTCCCCGTAAAGCCCCAGTTACCTGCAGTGAGTAGAGAGTGTGCTAACGCGCTAACCTCCGCTCCTGTCTGCGCTGTCCCGGTAAGCCCCAGTTACCTGCAGTGTGTAGAGAGTGTGCTAACGCGCTAACCTCCGCTCCTGTCTGCGCTGTCCCAGTAAGCCCCAGTTACCTGCAGTGTGTAGAGAGTGTGCTAACGCGCTAACCTCCGCTCCTGTCTGCGCTGTCCCCGTAAAGCCTCAGTTACCTGCAGTGTGTAGAGAGTGTGCTAACGCGCTAACCTCCGCTCCTGTCTGCGCTGTCCCCTTAAGCCCCAGTTACCTGCAGTGTGTAGAGAGTGTGCTAACGTGCTAACCTCCGCTCCTGTCTGCGCTGTCCCCGTAAAGCCCCAGTTACCTGCAGTGTGTAGAGAGTGTGCTAACGTGCTAACCTCCGCTCCTGTCTGCACTGTCCCAGTAAGCCCCAGTTACCTGCAGTGTGTAGAGAGTGTGCTAACGCGCTAACCCCCGCTCCTGTCTGCGCTGTCCCCGTAAAGCCCCAGTTACCTGCAGTGTGTAGAGAGTGTGCTAACGTGCTAACCTCCGCTCCTGTCTGCACTGTCCCCGTAAGCCCCAGTTACCTGCAGTGAGTGGAGAGCCCTGCGGTGACTGAGGCCAAAGAGTTGTGTGTATGAAGTAGTGCTCTGATTTTGAACTTTAACTGCCCCATCCTTCACTTTTGTAATGGGTTTAGGGGGGGCGCGTTTGTTATTTATGACCCTGACACTTGGGGAACATGCCAGTGTGCACACATGTGGACACACACACACACACACACACACACGCACGCACACACATTCTTTTGTCACGGTCTGTGGTTTAACTGCCTTACCCTAGAGAGGATAAGGTTGTTTTTTCAGTGTGAAGTCTTAGGAAGTATGGAGACAGATGCATACCACACTCCGTCTGAAATATGCCGTGTTATGCTTGAACCACACACACGTGCATAAATACACAGACACACAATCGCGGTCTCAAATGCAGAGACAAGGACAAACGCACACACACACGCACAGACTCATGCACACACATGCAAAACTTATCTTTCTTTGATTAAACCCCTCGCGTGTGTGTGTGTGTGTCCGTCCACATGTGAGATATTAAAATGAACACTGACTACAGGTCTCAGACATGGAGCTTTTGGCTTGAAACATCGGTAAGCATCTACAGATGATGTCGCTGATGGTCCGGTCCGGTCCGGATGGTCTGCTCCGGTCCAGACACAGAGCCTTAAAGAGCCTGGCCCCTCCCCTCTGACATCACTTCCTCCCCAGGCTCCCCAGGTGCTGGCGCTGACAGGGAGGGCAGATAGGGGGCGCCACAGAGCCTGTGTTATCTCTCACTGGTGACTCGCTCTAGAGCCTCCCCCGTCTGGGAGGAAATGCCTGTGTGAGGGAGCTCCCTGCGGGGCGGGGGGCAGGAGGGGGGTTTGGGGAGGGAGACACGGAGGGATGGGGCCATAGACATTATTGCATTATCGGCATATGGCAGACGCTCTTATCCAGAGTGACGCACAGTTGATTAGACTAAGCAGGAGACAATCCTCCCCTGGAGCAATGCAGGGTTAAGGGCCTTGTTTAAGGGCCTTGTTTAAGGGCCGTGCTCAAGGGCCCAACGGCTGTGGGGATCTTATTGTGGCTGGACCGGGATTCGAATCACCGACCTTGCGGGTCCCAGTCATGTACCTTAACCGCTACGCTACAGGCCACTACGAGCAGAGGGACGGAGAGGTGGGGTAACGTGACGGAGTGGTGGAGTAACAGACTGAGAGATGGAGAGGTGGAGGAGTGGAGTAGTAGACTGGGAGATAGAGGGCGGGAGAGGTGGAATAACGGACGGAGATGGAGCGGTGGAGTAACGGACTGAGAAGATGGAGGGTTGGAGAGAAGAGAGATGGGATGATGTGAAAGGAGAGTGGTGGCTGACGTGGGTCACTTCCTGTTTACCTTAAAGCACACAGAGCTGTGCGGGTTAATGTGGAACAGATTCCCTTTCTGCTCCTGCAGAGGAGCTCCCCACACACGCGCGCACACACACACACACGGACGCGCACGCACGCACGCACTCACACACTCTCTCACACACATACACACACACGCACATATAGACACCTGCACACACACACACACACACACACACACGCACACACGCATATAGACACACGCATATAGACACACGCATATAGACACACGCATATAGACACACGCATTAGTGTTTAACCGTCATTAGCCTTTAGCTGGAGCACCGTGCCGCTCTGGGTTAGCCTACTGTGTCATTAGCACCTAGCCGTAGCGGTAGCACCACAGTGCTCTGGGTTACTGTGTCATTAGCATTAGCTGTAGCACCATAGTGCTCTGGGTTACTGTGTCATTAGCGTTAGCTGTAGCAGTAGCGCCACAGTGCTCTGGGTTACTGTGTCATTAGCGTTAGCTGTAGCAGTAGCGCCACAGTGCTCTGGGTTACTGTGTCATTAGCGTTAGCTGTAGCGGTAGCACCACAGTGCTCTGGGTTACTGTGTCATTAGCGTTAGCTGTAGCGGTAGCATCACAGTGCTCTGGGTTACTGTGTGATTAGCATTAGCTGTAGCACCATAGTGCTCTGGGTTACTGTGTGATTAGCATTAGCTGTAGCACCATAGTGCTCTGGGTTACTGTGTGATTAGCATTAGCTGTAGCGCCACAGTGCTCTGGGTTACTGTGTGATTAGCATTAGCTGTAGCGGTAGCACCACAGTGCTCTGGGTTACTGTGTCATTAGCGTTAGCTGTAGCGGTAGCACCACAGTGCTCTGGGTTACTGTGTCATTAGCGTTAGCTGTAGCAGTAGCACCACAGTGCTCTGGGTTACTGTGTCATTAGCGTTAGCTGTAGCGGTAGCACCACAGTGCTCTGGGTTACTGTGTCATTAGCGTTAGCTGTAGCGGTAGCACCATGCTGAGCTTGGATACGGTCTCTCTCTGGGCCCCTCACTCTCACTGAGCTGTAGCTGTTCCCTCCTCTCCACACGTGGCACCCCCCCCCCCCCCCCCCAAAAAAAAAGAAAATCCACTATGCCGCCATCTGCCCTTCCGTCTGGGGGGGGGAGTGGGGGAGTCGGGGGAAGGGGGGGAGGCTCCGCTCGAACGTCCCAGCTGTGCAGCAGTCTTGTTTTTCTCCAGGAGAGAGGTGGAAGGAGGGGGGTGAGAGAGAGAGAGAGAGAGAGAGAGAGAGGAAGGGAGGGAGGGAGGGTAGGAATGGAAAGAGAGGGAGGGAGGTAAAGAGAGAGAGAGAGAGAGGCCCCACTTCTCCTCGTTCCCGTTCTCCAGGGTGCGTCTCCAGAGCTACCGGAGAGCTTTACCGCCGCGTTGCTCCGCGTTCTCGGCCGGTTACACTAGCTCTCGCCGTGTCTGCGGGACCGGGACCCGGCTGTGGGGGGTCCGGTGTCTCCATGGCCTGGTCAGTCTGCTCTCCGTCGGGCTGGCTGCTGTGACCCTTTCAGGTCTGCGAGTGAGAGACTTTTTATTCAGGAGTACTGAGAGCGGCAGTTTGCGAGTTGAGGTCACCGTGGGTCACCGACGGAGCAGTCCTCAGTTGCTTGTAGACGGTCTCTGTGTTGGATGGTCGGTCAGAGCTGAATGTTGCAGACTATGGTCGATGTCGGTCAGTGAATGCTTGTCGCCGTTTGATAGCGTGTCAGTTAGTCAGTGCGAGCTCTAGCATGTTAGTTGATTGGCCCGATATTTGGCGGGTTGGTCAGTGAGAGATGCTACATTGTTGGTGACAGGGATGTGGTCAGATTTTTGTCCAGTCTGTGAGCGGTGCTCAGTAGTTTGGTGCAGAGGGTGAGGGGTTGCTGCTGTCGGTGACCTAACTCTAACCCCAGCCCCCTCGCCCCCGTGTCTGTGTGCAGGGAGGTCCGCCTTGGACGCAGTGGCGTGGAGGAGGTCAAACGCCATCCCTTCTTCAAGAACGACCAGTGGACCTTCGACACCATCCGCGAGAGTAAGTCACCCGCCTGCTGGTTCCACATCACTGCTATACCTCGGTACTTCTGCTATACCTCAGTACTTCTTCTATACCTCAGTACTTCTGCTATACCTCAGTACCTCTGCTATACCTCAGTACTTCTGCTATACCTCAGTACTTCTGCTATACCTCAGTACTTCTGCTATACCTCAGTACTTCTGCTATACCTCAGTACTTATGCTATACCTCAGTACTTCTGCTATACCTCAGTACTTCTGCTATACCTGCCTGTAGTGTTTTACTGCTATACCTCTCCGCAGTGGTCTCCTGCTATACCGGTCTACAATCTTCTGTACCTCTCTGCAGTGTTCTATCTCAGTATACTGCAAAACAATTACTGCACGCAGTTTAGTCTTGTAATAAGACTTAAGGTCTTTTTTTTTTTTCTCTCAAATGGAAAAAATTTGCTTGTTTTTGTCTTTTTAGCAAACGTTTGCGGTGTACCTCTGCTATACCCCTCTACAGTGGTTTTCTCTCTCAGTACAGTACTGCTATACCTTTCCCTGCAAACCAAACCCCAATAATCAATCTCAGCATGTATTTTATTTTTATGAAATGGCAGAAGACTTAAAATCTTGTTTATATCACTTTTCTGCAAAATAAGTCAAAGATATAGGCAATAAGGTGAGTGGGACAGTTTGACCGGAGATTTGCAAATTGGCTAAGAACTTTACACTTTTTAAGCAAACAGCAACTTAAAACTAGTATTGTCTACGTGAGAGAAAGAATGAGAAGTTAAGCCTCATTGCACTCATTTCAAGACTAAAACACTTGAGGTTTTTTGCAGTGCATACAGGATACGATCTTGGTAGACGGCTGCTGTACATCAGCACCCAGCTGTTCTTCAGCATGCCACAGCTGTGTCTCAGTGCCCTTCAGTACCGTGGTCCATCTGCTGCTGCTGACTGCCCTGTGGTGCTCTGCTCTGCTGGGGTCTGAGACCACCGGCCTGCCTGTGTGCCCTCCCTCCCTCTGCGCTGTGTGTGTGCTGCTACGCTGACCTGCAGGCACCGCTGTCCTGTCCCTGTGTGTGTGTGTGTGTGTGTGTGTGTGTGTGTGTGTGCTGCTACGCTGACCTGCAGTAGGCTGTAGGGCTGTTCTGTTCTGTCACTGCACCTCTGTGTGCGTCTGTGTGTGCGTCTGTGTGTGTGTCTGTGTGTCTGTGTGTCTGTGTGTGTGTGTGTGTGTGTGTGTGTGTGTCTGTGTCTGTGTGTGTGTGTCTGTGTGTGTGTGTGTGTCTGTGTGTGTCTGTGTGTGTCTGTGTGTGTCTGTGTGTGTCTGTGTGTGTCTGTCTGTCTGTGTCTGTCTGTGTCTGTGTCTGTCTGTGTCTGTGTCTGTGTGTGTGTGTCTGTGTGTGTGTCTGTCTGTGTGTGTGAGTGTGTGAGTGTGTGAGTGTGTGAGTGTGTGAGTGTGTGAGTGTGTGAGTGTGTGAGTGTGTGAGTGTGTGTGAGTGTGTGAGTGTGTGAGTGTGTGAGTGTGTGTGTGAGTGTGTGTGTGTGAGTGTGTGTGTGTGAGTGTGTGTGTGTGAGTGTGTGTGTGAGAGTGTGTGTGTGAGAGTGTGTGTGTGAGAGTGTGTGTGTGAGAGTGTGTGTGTGAGAGTGTGTGTGAGAGTGTGTGTGAGAGTGTGAGAGTGTGAGAGTGTGAGAGTGTGAGAGTGTGAGAGTGTGTGAGTGACTGTCCCTGTGCGTCTGTCTGTCTGTCTGTGTGTGTCTGTGTCTGTGTCTGTGTCTGTGTCTGTGTCTGTGTCTGTGTCTGTGTCTGTGTCTGTGTCTGTGTCTGTGTTTGTGTCTGTGTTTGTGTCTGTCTGTATCTGTGTGTGAGTGTGTGTGTCCCTGTGTCTGTGTGTGATTAAGGGCCGGGCATAACTTCTCATTATGGCTTGGGTTACGCGCTCCAGTCTACTTGTGCCAACTGTGGTTGTTTTGCTAATGTTCCCCAATAGTTCCACCCACGCTCTGCGATGGTTCTTTCAGTGTTCCGTTAACGTTCCACCCGCGTTTCTACCAGCGTTCTGCTGTTGTTCCACCAGTGTTCTGCAAACGTTCCTCCTTGTGTGCTCAAACGGCTAAAGCTAGAGATTTTTGGGGAGGTGTGTGTGTGTGTGTTGACTGTTTTGGGTCAGAGCGACTCTGTAAACACGCCCTCTCTGAAATATCCCTATCTGCTGCGTAATCTGATCTCCAGCTCTGGGAGGGCAGCACGCATTTTGGGAAGGTTGTGGGTTTTTTGGGGAGTGTTGAGCAGGCCACGTTGAGGGGAGGTGGGGGGGAGGGGAGAGGAGGTGTGGAGGTGGGGGAGAGGAGGTGGGGGGGAGGTGAGGAGGTGGGGGGGGAGGGGAGAGGAGGTGGGGTGTGGTGGGGGGGGGGGAGGGGAGAGGAGGTGGGGAGGTGGAGGTGGGGGGGAGAGGAGGTGTGGGGGGGAGGTGGGGGGAGGGGAGAGGAGGTAGGGAGGTGTGGAGGTGGGGAGAGGAGGTGTGGAGGTGGGGAGGTGGGGGTTGTCTGTTGGGCGGTGAGCGCAGCACTAAGCACAGCGCCCCCTCCTGGCGTTCGGGGGGATTGAGGTTCGCTCTGTCCCACGCCACCCTCACTGCAGGAACAGCTGCCCGTCGTTACCCTGCTCCTCTGCCCCACTGCATGCTGGGACACCCGTCTCCACATCTGGCTGCGGCACGCGTCGTCCTCCCTCTCCTTCTCTCTCTCCTTCTCTCTTTCTCTCCCTCTCTCCTCCTCTCACTCCCTCTGTTTTCACTTCATCTCTGCTGCTGGTGTTGCTTTTGCTCTTTACCAATCACTTTCTCTTCTCCTTGTCACTCTCTCTGTGTTTGCTCCTGTCTCTCTGTCTGTAGACTAGCTCCCTTCAGCTCCTCGTTCACTAATGTAATGACAGTGTTTGATCTGGTGAGTCTTTATGGATGATGGTGCAGTGTGGTAACTGGTAGAGTGCTGGGCTTGGAGTTGAAAAGGGTAACACTCCCATGTGGGTCACTGCCCTTGCGTAATTGAATAATACTTTTAAACTGAGTTACTTCAGTAAGACATCTAATTGTGTTAATGTGAAATGTAAAAATGTAATTGTTTTGTAATTGATATGGATTGGAGCTCTTGCTCGATGCAGTAATGTTATTTATCTATACGGGTAGTCTGTGCAGTGCCTTGCATGTCCACCAGGGGGCATTGTGCTGTGTGCTGGCCTTTCACACAGTTCAGACTGTGGCATGAGTTACACTGAGGAAGAGAAGGGAGGCTGTCTGGTGAAGGGTGGGGGGTGAGGTAAAGGATATCGGGAGGTGGGAGACAGCATTGAAAGCCCTGAGTGTGCGGAGGCACAGAGTGGGTACTGTGGGGGAGAGGTGGTGTGGGCCGCAGGTTTAAACACAGCGCCTGCATATTCCGCACACACGCACACTCACACACACTCTCTCTCTCTCTCGCTCTCTCTCACACACACACACACACACACACACACACACACACACACACACTCACACTCACACTCTCTCTCTCTCCCACACACACACACACACTCGCTCGCTCACTCTCTCTCTCCCCCTCCCTCTCTCTCCTCCCTCCCTCGCTCCCTGCCCCCCCCCTCTCTGCAGCTGTAGCTCCTGTGGTCCCGGAGTTGAGCAGTGACATAGACACGAGTAACTTTGATGAGATTGAGGAGGTTAAGGGCGATGTGGAGACCTTCCCCCCTCCGAAGGCCTTCGTGGGGAACCAGCTGCCCTTCGTGGGCTTCACCTACTTCCAAGAGGACCAGTGAGTGTGTGTGTGTGTGTGTGTGTGAGAGTGTGTGTGTGTGTGAGAGTGTGTGTGTGTGTGTGTGAGAGTGTGTGTGTGTGTGTGAGAGTGTGTGTGTGTGTGTGTGTGTGAGAGTGTGTGTGAGAGTGTGTGTGAGAGTGTGTGTGAGAGTGTGTGAGTGAGAGTGAGAGTGAGAGTGAGAGTGAGAGTGAGAGTGAGAGTGAGAGTGAGTGAGTGAGTGAGTGAGTGAGAGAGTGAGAGAGTGAGAGAGTGAGAGAGTGAGAGAGTGAGAGAGTGAGAGAGTGAGAGAGTGAGAGAGTGAGAGAGAGGTATCTCATGGAGCTCCTAGTCTCCTCTTTAAAAGCAGAAATGATGGTAAAAATCTCTCTCCATCCTCCATCTCTCTGTCTCAGGTTGTTAGGTGCCTCAAAACCCAACACTGAGGAGAATGAACATCGGACTTCAGTCAAAGGAGAGGTGAGTGTATTTGTGTGTGCCTGTGTGTGCGTGGGCCTGTGTGTGCATGCGTGTGCGTGTGAGTGTGAGTGTGGTATCGAGAGTATGAAATCCCTGGCTTTGTTTCCTGTAAATAGAGCACATAAATGTGATTAAACAGAATTGAATCTGGAGAGATCTTGGCGGTTATATAAAGACGTGAGGTACCATGAACACTGAGTGCTGTGTGGTTATCTAATGCGTGTGTAAATTGGGTGGACTGAGAGGGGAGCTGTGCAGAGAAGCAGGCACAGACTGAAATGTGAAGTGTGAAGATTTCAAGGGCCGGTCTCGGTTTGATTGACCCCTTCTCCCCCCCCCCCCCCCCCACAGTCAGATCAGCTGCAGAAGAAGGTGCAACAGCTGGAGGGCCAGCTTGGGGCTGAGATGCAGGCCAAAGACGACATGGAGCACAAATACAGGTACGATAGAGATGATTAAGAGCGCAGGTACGATAGAGGTGATTAAGAGCGCAGATACAGGTATGATAGAGGTGATTAAGAGCGCAGATACAATAGAGGTGATT
>NC_083760.1:87817605-87822605 GCF_963514075.1 Conger conger | reverse complement strand
TGCCCACAAGGCCACGAAGGCCCGCCTCGCCGACAAGAACAAGATCAACGAGTCCATCGAGGGGGCCAAGTCTGAGGCCATGAAGGGTGAGGGAGGGGGGCAGAATCTGGGGCTCCGGGGGGGGTGGGGGAGCGTGGGGGGGGCTGGAGCCGTCGGGACACGGGTGGAGGGGTTGGTTTGGGGCCCAGAGGCAGTAAATACTGCGTTCAGAGCCCTGTCAGGCTGAGGGATGGTGCTGCAGATGCTGACGGAGGCTGTGTGCATTCTGGCTGTCGCTGTGTTGCTGATGCTAAACACACACCAGACTAGAAATCTCATCTCCTGTTCCCTCCATCTTTGTTCTTTATATCCCTACCTTTTTCTTTCCCCTCTTCTTCCTCTCCCCACCTCTTTCACTCTCTACCCCCTCTGCCCCCCCTCTCTGTCTCTCCTCCCCTTTTCTCACTTTATCTCGATCTCTCCCTCTCTACCTATCTACCCCTCTCCCCTCTGTTTCCTGTTGTTTCTCCCCTCTCTCTCCCTCTCTCTCTCCTCTCTTCTCTCCCTCCCTCCCTCTCCCTCCCCCTCTCTCTTCTCTCTCTCCCTCTCTCACTCCACCTCTCTCTTTCTCTCCTCTCCCTCTCTCACTCCACCTCTCTCTTTCTCTCCTCTCCCTCTCTCACACCCCCTCTCTCTTTCTCTCCTCTCCCCCTCCCTCTCTCCCACGCAGAGATGGAGCAGAAGCTGCAGGATGAGCGGGCTCTGAAGGTGCAGGTGGAGAACAGGCTGCTGGAGATGGAGAAGCACAGCTCCATGCTGGACTGCGACTACAAGCAGTCCCAGCAGAAACTGGAGGAGCTCCGCCGGCACAAGGAGAAGCTCACCGAGGAGGTGTGTGTGTGTGTGTGTGTGTGTGTGTGTGTGTGAGAGAGCCTGTGTGTGTGTGTGTGTGTGTGTGTGTGTGTGTGTGTGTGTGTGTGTGTGTGTGTGTGTGTGTGAGTGAGCAGGACTGTACTTCAGCAAGGGCCGCTGGACTGTCCACCTCTCAACAGCCTTGTTTTTCTCTTTCTCTGTTGCCGTTTCTCTGTTTTCATCTGCCCATCTTATTCCTCCTCCCGATCAGTCTGTTCCAATGGCCTCTCACTCCTGTCTGTCTGTTTCTGACCTGAACTGGGCCTCTCACTCCTGTCTGTCTGTTTCTATCCTGCTGTACTGTGTCTCTCACTCCTGTCTGTCTGTTTCTGACCTGCTGTTCTTCTATCCTCTCACTCCTGTCCTGCTCTGCTGGTCAGTGTTACGCCCCTGTGTTCACCGTGCGTTCAGTTACACCCTTCCTCCTGTTTTACCTCTCCTCCACCCCCCTCTCCCTCCCTCTCCCTCCACCAGGTGAAGAACCTGACCCTGAAGATTGAGCAGGAGATGCAGAAGCGCAGCCTGACGCAGAACGACCTGAAGGCTCAGAACCAGCAGCTCAACGCGCTGCGCATGTCGGAGAAGCAGCTCAAACAGGAAGTCAACCACCTGCTGGACATCCGCCACAGCCTGGAGAAACAGAACCAGGAGCTCAGGAAGTGAGTGGGCGGGGCCCGGGGAGGGGGCGGGACGGGGCCTGTACACGGAGGGGTCGGGGAGGGGCATCTACAATGCGGAGGGTTGTCAGGGTAAGGGGAGGGACCTGTACATAGAGGGGTGCCGTCAGGGAAGAGGGAGGGGCCTGTACATAGAGGGTGTGGTCAGGGAAGGGGGAGGGACCTGTACATAGAGGGGTGTAGTCAGGGAAGGGGGAGCGGCCTGTACACGATGGGGGATGGTCAGCAAAGGGGCCATTGGGGCTTTTGAGGAGGTGGAACCTAAGGAGCAGGGCAGGGTGTGTGGGACAGTGGGTGAGTTGGAGGAAGGGGGGTGGGGTGGTTTTACTGAGGGCTGGGGCCTGAGGGATAGGTGGGGGTGGGCCTGGGGACGTTTCCTAAATGTGGTCCCCCAGAGAGAATGGATGTATTGAGTGTGTCTGTGTACCATGGCTAATGGGTGTGTGTGTTTGTGTGTGTAGGGAGAGGCAGGACTCTGACGGGCAGATGAAGGAACTCCAGGATCAGCTGGAGGCAGAGCAGTATTTCTCGGTAAGATCAGTGTTGCTTGCACAGTGTAACCCGTGTGTGTGTGTGTGTGTGTGTGTAATATGAGCGCTGACAGTGTGTATGTGTGTGTTCCAGACGCTGTATAAGACGCAGGTTCGGGAGCTGAAGGAGGAGTGTGAGGAGAAGAATAAGCTGTATAAGGACATGCAGCAGAACCTGCAGGACCTCCAGGAGGAGAGGTGAGTGGAGAGGAGCACAGCGCCAGGTGCTAACGTGCTAACGACGAACCGCAGCAGCTGTGTACTGCACCACACTAAATCTGTACTGTACATTTCACTCTGAGCTGTTTAGCTGCGCTTACCATCAACTGTACGGGTACAGTAGATATCTATTATGGTGTGCAATACCAATCTTTGCAATGATACCATTGTAAATTTTACTGTACATCATTTATCTGAACCCCACTGGCACGAGGGTAACTGAAATGTTTGGTGAAGAAATTTTAAGATTGGTCTCCATTGTGAGGCATATGCTTTGCACCTGCCATTCTAGACAAGGCTACATTCACTGGTGGAAAGCTTGTGCTGTGAACCGGTCAGTTCAGATAAGTGAACCTTGGATCGCTTATAGGGTCCTGCAGTGTTGCATGCAACTGCATGTTTCTTCAGAAAACTGCACTGTACTGTGATAAACTGGACATTGTTTTGGTAAACCATTAAATTAACCTGTAGTTTACTCTATTAGACTGTACACTGCACAAGAGTAAAGAGCCTTACTACATCAGGCTATGCACTGCACTGGAGTAAACTGATACCGACTTTGGTAGGGTAACTGTAGGCTGGTGTTGTTCTCTGGATGTGTCCTGGGGTGTGACCGTGGCCGTGGCCCTCTGTCTCCCCCTGCAGGGACTCCCTGGCGGCGCAGCTGGAGATCACGCTGACCAAGGCGGACTCGGAGCAGCTGGCCCGGTCCATCGCGGAGGAGCAGTACTCCGACCTGGAGAAGGAGAAGATCATGAAGGAGCTGGAGATCAAGGAGATGATGGCGCGGCACAGGCAGGAGCTGGGGGAGAAGGACGCTACCATCAGCTCGGTGAGGCGGGGGGGGGACCGTGGTCCCATTGGTTCTGTGGGTGGGTTGTATCATTTGCGGAGTGGGAGAGGGGCGATTTTGGTGAGTTGGAAAGGATATTTGGATTGAGTTGGCTAGTCTGGAGGGAAGGTACCATCAGCTCCTTGAGGGTGGAGCCTGGCTAGACCAAGGCTGTTCTGTAGCTTTTCATTTCAACTCACCTGGTTCTACTGTTTAGCAGGTCAGTGACATCGCTATCTGTTGAATGAGGCGTGCTTTGTTGTGGTTGGAGTGAAAAGTTACAGGAGAGTAGATCTCCAGGAACAGGGTTGGGCAGTCCTGCTCTAGATGTTGAATGAGGTGTGCTTTGTTGGGGTTGAAGTGAAAACGTACACCTCCAGGAACAGGGTTGGGCAGCTCTGGGCTCTAAGAATTCTTGGAGGGAAGCGGATTATATTATTAGCTGGCTTGGAATTTTTATCTCCGTCTTAGAAGGACGGATTAAGGGTGTATCAATACATTTGCAATCTGACTAATTTCCCACAAATTTGAGGATGAAAGCGGATTAGTTTCAGAATTTGGATTGAGTTTCAGCATTGGCCAAAAGCCCCGGCAAAAACCGGTTCGCCCAGACCGACGGGAGAGCGGAAACACTAACACTCTATCGCCCCCTGCAGCTCGAGGAGGCTAACCGCACCCTCACCAGTGACGTGGCCAACCTGGCCAATGAGAAGGAGGAGCTCAACAACAAACTGAAGGAAACGCATGAGCGTAAGTGACCACTTCCCCTTTATCAAAGTGTCTGTATTGGCCGCTTCCTGTTGGGAAGTGATTCAGCATTGAAGAGAGGAGAAATGCAGATCATACTATGAAAACTGGCTTTTGACAGCCAGCTGCACTAGGAAGACCCAAAAGTGTGTGATTTTCATCTTCCATTATCCTTTTAGCAGATGCTGTTATTCTTTTACAAGGTGCTTAAGGTGTCATAGGGGAAGGGACAAAATGGAGGGTCGTGTCCCAATTCTCAAAAGGTGTGTCCTCCTTTCCTCCATTTGTGTCCTCACCCAATACTTGGGCATGGGGCGGGAAATGAGTGGAGGAAAGGAGGATACGTTTTTGGGACGCACCCCCTGTGTTCAAAGCTAAAAGATTTCCCATAATGCTCCAGGAGTCAGAGCAAGCCCAACGTTTGACCTTTCTGCTCTTAAGTAGTCTAGTTTTTCTCGCTCATTTCTGAAGATCTTGCTTGCTTAATTCCTGTTTAAACTCCTCCTCCTCCTCCTCCCCCTCCACAGAGCTCCAGATAGCAAAGGAGGAAGAGCAGCAGATGGGCCAGATGAAGATGGCCTTCGAGAAGCAGCTGCAGTGTGAGAGAACGCTCAAGACCCAGGTAAAAGGACATCTCAACCCTCTCTCTCTCTCTCTCTCTCTCTCTCTCTCTCTCTCCCTCTCCCCGAGGCTTTTCCTAGTGTACAGCTGGTGATACGATCTGTTACGGCCAATCAGGATCTGGGAGTGTGTGGTGGACAAAATGAGTGAATTGTGGGAAATTAACTTACGAGTTCCAAGAATAGTGTCATGACCATAATATTGTGTGTTTGTGTGTTACAGGCTGTTAACAAGCTGGCGGAGATCATGAATCGGAAGGTGCCCCGCCCTGCAGGCAGTCGCCGTGGCAACGACACAGACATGCGCAGGAAGGAGAAGGAGAACAGGAAGCTGCAGCTGGAGCTGAAGTCAGAGAAGGAGAAGCTCAACAGCACCATCATCAAGTACCAGCGCGAGATCGACGACATGCAGGCGGTCAGTCAAACACAGCCATAACATTATGCTAACACAGCCACAACGTTATACTAACACAGCCACAATGTT
>NC_083760.1:87810105-87815105 GCF_963514075.1 Conger conger | reverse complement strand
ATAGGACCGGAAGGTGGGGTTTGCTAGTGTATTTAAGAGATTCCAATACCCCCACACGACCTCGGTAAAGCATAGAACTGTATTTGAATCCAAAACAATTCCGTATTTGACCCAGGTCCCGATGTGTGCGTAGCCTGGGTCCATACCTATGCCACTGTCTCAGTTATAGGCAGCGGCTTATTGTGAGTTTGTGTTTTGCACTCGGCCCCTGTTGTTCGTTCTTAGTAATGCACTTCCTTTTCCCCTCACAGAAACGAGGCTTGAGGGCTGGCTCTCACTTCCTGTGAGGCACAACAACAAGAGGTTCGGCTGGGAGAAAAAGGTACGGGAAACTTCAGATTCAGAGCTGGTGTCTCTAAGCCAGGGGGTGCACAACTCCGGTCCCGGTGGCCAGATCCGCATGCAGGTCTTCGTTCCAACCGACCAAGTTTTAGTTTTCCGACAGCTCTATAAACTATGCTGGTCCACTCTGGTAACATCTTTAGGATACACGGGCAGTCTGCAGCTATAGCTGGTGCTCATAAGACATGATTGCTACTAATTGAGTCATTTAGAGCTGAACTTGGCACAAAATCCTGAAAGGGATCGGCCCTTGTTGTGCGCCTCTGATCTAAGCGCTGCGGTCCACTGAGAAATCAAACCAGACCAGAGGGGAGTTCTGTCTCCCTCGAAGCCCTCAGATCCCAGAGCCAGAGATTAATCCAGCTCTCATCGCCGTCTCCGGTGGATGATGTCATCGCTGGTCGACTCCTGCCCTGGGGTTTATCAGACGCGGTTGATATGGTTTCCCTACAGTGTGTCCTCCCTCATTTAACACTTTACATTTGAGCTGTGTAGTATAGCAGCCCCTTCTGTCCATAGTGATATACGCAGATTGCATTTGTACATCCAATCCATTTATACAGCTGAATACTTTATTGAGCAGTCCATACATATTGTAGAATGGGTGTGTTATTGCTTGGTGGTTGCCATGTACAGATAGATTTGTCCCATAATCTATCTGTACATCCAGTCTCTCCTGGTGGTACGCAGTGGTTTGTTTCAGTGTCTAACTGTAACTCCAGTATCCCCCTGCACTTCACAGTGGTTTGTCCCAATGTCTGAGTGCGTGCCCAGTCTCCCCCTGCAGTTCTCAATGGGTTGTCCCAGTGTCTGAGTGCTCTCTGTCGCCCCCTGCAGTACGTGGTGGTGAGCAGCAAGAAGATTCTGTTCTACAACAGCGAGCAGGACAAGGAGCAGTCCAACCCCTATATGGTTCTGGACATCGAGTGAGTCACAAACCCCCCTGCAATGGATCGTACCATTTACCGTTTGCTCGCAAGCATATCTGGGTCATATGCATAATTGTTTTGGATTGTAATACCTTTCTATGCTTCACTGCTCATGTCTGGTGTATTGAACCTCTGAAATACTGTCAGTAAAGAGCTGCGCCAGGCAAGATGAGTCGAGCACAGAAAAGCGTTTGAATCCGAAACGGACGTACGCATTTTACCCAGGTCTGCGTGCTAGACACACTGGCCTTTATTTTCTAACGTTTGGTCTTTACCCCGTGTCCCTCCCCGCAGTAAGCTGTTCCACGTGCGGCCGGTCACCCAGACCGACGTGTATCGCGCAGACGCCAAGGAAATCCCGCGGATATTCCAGGTAACTCCCCCCCCCCCCCCCCGTGTGCGCGAGTGTGGTGTGGTTTGGTTCGGCCCGGTCTGACGTGTGACAGCTGGCTGAGGCGCTGCCAGGCGTACTGTGATAACAGGGAGACAGAAAGAGTCTGGAACATTCTGCGCCACCTCCTCCTCCTCCTCCCCTGGCTGGGGTCCCTCGCGGTGACATCATCTGCCTTTCAGACTCATGAGGCCCGTTTCATTGCTCTGTGTGTGTGTGTGTGTGTGTGTGTGTGTGTGTGTGTGTGTGTGTGTGTGTTCGCATGTGAGGGTAGTGTGTGTGTGAGGTTATAGTGTGTGTGTGTGTGTGTGTGTGTGTGTGTGTGTGTGCGCACAGCAGACACACGATTTCCCCTGCTTAGACTCCTGTAGCCAGTATTAGTACAGTATTATTAATGTTACACTATGAGGCTTCTCGGCTGTTAAATCTGCAGAAAACACTCTGAGGTCTGTGAGCACTCTGGTCTGTGAGCACTCCGGTCTGTGAGCACTCAGGTCTGTGAGCACTCCGGTCTGTGGTGCTGGGAAGGCCTGTATGGGCAGGTCCCAAACTTATCGGTCTTATGCCCCCTAAAAATGACTTCTTTCTGGCAGAGGAACCAACCCCCACCCACCACCAGTTCATTGCCGAGACTATCCAGTCCTCACTGCAGACTGCATGCATTTTGTACAATAATATACCACAGTGATGAGAACATTTTTAAACATGTGTTTATTGACATGGTTTAATTATCTGAGTACATATTTATCCATTTGTGAACATACTTTGTCGTGCATGTCTAACTGGCATTGCCTATTTTTGTATTTCATTGGCATATTAACAGGCATGCTTTAACTACTCTTTGTGTTGGCAGCTCTTTGTGTTGGAATTTCCCCGCTGTGGACCGACACAGAACATTCAGTTCTGTTCCGTCTCGTTGTGTTCCGTTGTGTTCCGTTGTGTGTTCCATTCTGCCACGTTCCGCTTTGACGGTCGGGGCGTTCCGCCCTGGCAGTCCTGAGCCCCCCGTGATCCGTGAGTGCAGGTCTGACCCACGGTGTCTGTGTCCCCCCCCCCCACCCCCCCACCCCAGATCCTCTACGCCAACGAGGGCGAGAGCAAGAAGGAGCCGGAGTTCCCGGTGGAGCCGCTGGCCATCGGGGAGAAGTCCAGCTACATCTGCCACAAGGGCCACGAGTTCATCCCCACGCTCTACCACTTCCCCACCAACTGCGAGGCCTGCACCAAGCCCTTGTGGAACATGTTCAAACCGCCGCCCGCCCTGGAGTGCCGCCGCTGTCACATCAAGTGCCACAAGGACCACATGGACAAGAAGGAGGAGGTCATCGCGCCCTGCAGGGGTACGGCTGGGGTCGGGGGTCACGGGGTCGCGGGGGCGGAGGGGAATGTTCCCTGCAGGGGTGGGGGGGGGGGGGTCAAGGGTCATTCTGCCCCGCAGGGGGGGCGGTGTAGGTTCAGGAGAGGTCGTTGCACCCCGCAGGGGAAGGCGTGGGGTCAGGGTTCAGTTACCGGGGGGGAGATGTCAGTGGACCCCGGGGGGGTGTTGGGGCGGAGTCGTGGGGGGGGTTAGGCTGGGGAAAGTGGTTTCGGGGGAGGGTTCAGAGTGGCGGACGGTTAGAGAGCGTAGCGTTGGGTGTTTATGTAATGTGCACTGGTGCAGCGCGGGTGTGATTTTAACAGCTGGATTTTTGCGGTCAGACTTTGGCTGTTTGAGGTTGTGTGTGAATGTGGTTGAAGTTGGAGAGTGATTTTTAATGACGCGTGTGAGTGTGTGCATGGTTTCACTCAGATGTGGGTTTAAGCTTGTGTGTGAATATGTGACTGATAAATAGTCAGTTTTGCATGTGGATGTCTGATGTCTAGGTTTTTATGGTGGGATGTGAATGTTTTAACAGAACATTGCCCAGATGTGGTAGTACGTGGCCATGGTCCTGTATTAAATGTGTGTGTGGTTGTGAGATTGTGGCTGTACGTGGCTTTACCTGCTGTTGTGGCCAAATGTGTTGAGTATAATTGCTAATTTGTGCACTTGTGGATTAGATCTTGTGGTCATATGTAGCCTAGATATTTGCTCCATTTTGGTGAATATTATAGTACAAGGTTGTTTCCACCATTCTCATCAAATGTTGTGGTTGTATATACCTTTGTTCGGTTCTTGTCAAACAAATATATACAAATATATTTTCCGATATATCGAAGGTACAGTTGTATGCCGTTGCATACACAGTTGTGGTTAGTACTATAGTTGTACTCTGCTCAGCTCTGGTCAGTGTTGCAGCTGTAGGTGGTTGTCTGGAGTTATGTTGGCCTGTAGCGTAGTGGTTAAGGTAAATGACTGGGACCCACAAGGTCGGTGGTTTGATCCCCAGTGTAGCCACAATAAGATCCGCATAGCCGTTGGGCCCTAGGAGCAAGGCCCTCCAGGGGAGGATTGTCTCCTGCTTAGTCTAATCAACTGTACGTCGCTCTGGATAAGCTCTGGATTAATGTAATGTACATTTACATTTGTCATTTAGCAGATGCTTTTAATCCAAAGCGACTTACAAGTGCATAGGTTCTTCCTCAAGTTAAAGCATCACATGAAGTGTTGTTCTAAACATATAGTCATCATAAGTGCAATTATTATTATTTTTTTTTTTTGGGGGGGTTAAACAAGAGGGATAGGGATATCAGAAAGGGGGGCGGGGGAAGTCAGGAGGGAGGATGTAATGTCCGGCGTTGCGGCTGCTCTCTCTCTCCGCAGTGAACTACGACGTGTCGACGGCGAAGAACCTGCTGCTGCTCGCCGTGTCCCAGGAGGAGCAGCAGAAGTGGGTCAGCCGGCTGGTGAAGAAGATCCCCAAAAAGCCCCCCGCCCCCGAGCACCTGGCCCGCTCCTCCCCCCGCGCCTCCATGAAGGTGCAGTCCAGCCAATCCATGAGGAGGCCCAGCCGCCAGGCCCCGCCCACCAAGCCCAGGTGAGCCCGGACCGCCTGCCGTTAGTCTCCACAGTGCAGTCGTCACTTTCTCATGTTCTTGTTTAATAAGCTGTATTCCTCATTTAATGTATTAAGATTATTGTATTGCTATTAGTTTTGGGGGGATGTTGGAACTCCACAGCGGGCCGTTCTCAGAGCTGGGGCCTTCATTAGGGCGCAGGATTGTGGTGTTAGCCGGATAACTGCCCTGAGTAAAACCTGGATCTCCCAAATCTGGAAACCAAATGGCTGTTCCCGGTTTTTCCCTCGGTGCAGTTCTCCAGCTGACTCCTGTAATCCTGCTTTATGGAACAGGCCCCCTGGGGTTCCTCCACTTCATCAGTCACCGCAGGGGAGTGTAACTCTCACGTGCACAGAACC